>NC_057386.1:67573650-67822000 GCF_019320065.1 Cervus canadensis
TGCCCACAAGCTCCCAGTGTGTGTGTCTCAGGAGCCCTGTGAGGTACCAGGCCGCATGGCCCAGAACCCCCTGCACTGTTGGTCACTATTTACTGCAGGAGAAAATCCCCCAGAAGCAGGAAGAACCCCTTTATCCACTAGCTCCCTAGATTACCTTCTATCAAGGATGTTTAAAATTTTGCCAGATGGCAAGGGGGAAATATTCTAGTCTCACAAATAGGACAATGAAGATGGATTTGGGGTGAGGCAATAGATGGGGCTTCTCTGGTGGTGCTAGTGGTAAAGAACCCGCATGTCAATGCAGGAGATGTAAGAGACATGGGTTCAGTCCTAGGTTGGGAAGAGCTCCTGGAGAAGGGCGTGGCAACCCACTCCAGTACTCTTGACTGGAGAATCGCACGGACAGAGGGCACTGGCGGGCTACAGTCCATGGGGTGGCAAAGAGTCGGACATGGTTGAAGTGACTTAGCACGTAAAAAAGGTATCTGGCACACTATCTACCAACAAATCTGCTTTCTTATTCATTTACTCATTATATTGTACTGCCTTATACTCACTGTACTACAAAATATGATATTTAAAAAAAAATAAAGGGGAGAGAAAGGAAGGAAGGTAGTTGGGAAAAAAAAGAAAAAAAATAACAGAATTATAAATGAAGATTTATACTAGTATCTCTCTTTTCTTTGAAATGTTTCTAGGTAGAATTGCTTTGATTAATTGCTCAGTAGACTGCCTCATTGAATTTTAGGACATTGGCTTATCAACCAAAAACTGAAAACACAAACTGGAGGCCCTAGGGCCGTAACCAGTGATTTTTCACTCCACAATTCAAATCACTCATTAATCACAGCCTTCTCATCTACTAGTCATTGTTGTTCAGTCTCTAAGTTGTGTCCAACTCTTTTTGACCCTATGGACTGCAGCATACCAGGCTTTCCTGTCCTTCACTATCTCCTGAAGTTTGCTCAAACTCATGTCCATTGAGTCAGTGATGGCTATCTAACCATCTTATCCGCTGCCATGCCCTTCTCCTCCTGCCCTCAATCTTTCAAAGCGTCAGGGTCTTTTCCAACAAGTCAGCTCTTTGCATCAGGTTGCAAAAGTATTGGAGCTTCAGCTTCAGCATCAGTCCTTTCAATGAATATTCAGGGTTGATTTCTTTTAGGATTGACTGGTTGGATCTTCTTGCAGTCCAGGGGGTTCTTAAGCGTCTTCTCCAGCACCACAATTCGAAAGCTAGTTAATGCAGGTCATATTTGCTTGACAAACATTTATTTGCAAGTGAGAACTTCTCCTCAGTTCAGTTCAGTTCAGTTGCTCAGTTGTGACCTACTCTTTGTGACCCCATGAACTACAGAACACCATGCTTACCTGTCCATCACCAACTCCTGGAGCTTACCCAAACTCATGTCCATCATGTCGGTGATGCCATCCAACCATCTCATCCTCTGTTGTCTCCTTCTCCTCCCATCTTCAATCTTTCCCAGCATCAGAGTCTTTTCAAATGAGTCAGTTCTTTGCTTCGGGTGGCCAAAGTATGGCCAAAGCATCTACTCAGATAATCCAAATCCTAATTGCATCAGTTGCAGACTCTAAGATTTAGGCAAGTTATCTAATTTCTTTGGGCCTCAAATTCCTCATGTAAAATGATGGTAATAACAGTATCGACCTTACAGGTGTGCTGTGAAAATTAAATGTGTTAATATTCAAAAGCACTTGGGGCTGTTTCTTGCATATAGTAAGTGCTATATAAATATTTGTATAGGTGATGTTACATTTTATTAAAGACCATAGCCTAAGAATAATGATTCAGTAGTTCTAGTTTATGGAACTCTATATTTACTCAATATTTTTGTTAGATTATTGTTTAATGGCAATTAAAAATATGATTATGTCATAGTATGTATAATATGAATGCTGTTGATTATCTTACTTTTTTTCACAGCTATTAACAGCACTGCCTTAGAATGATAATGTTTGAGGATTCTACTTGTAAGCCTTTACTCCTTAACTTTTGCTAGGAATTATCTGAAAGACCAGATTTTTGGTGAAGTATTTTTGGCTAATGAGAACTATGTTGCATAACCATTAGCATTCAAATGTGTCAATAGTTTCTAATTTTCATCCCTTAAAAGAAAGGGATATGAAATTTTATAAAAGGTCTAAAATTAAAAAAGAATGTTGTTTTTTATTCTTTTTACAGAAGACCGTGAAAAATACTCTAATATCATCAAGAAGCACAATGCAATTGAAATGTTATTTACACTCTACCCTCCTCAAGGTGCCCATGTGTCTACTAATTTGAGGCTTAGGTCAACTTGGCTGAGACCCATAGTAAATGGGGAAGAAGGATATAAGTATATAGGTAAGATTCTGAACCTTATTATTTCTTTTTATAAATAAGGAAAAAACTTGTACTTTATATAACTCTTATTCATCACTTAGATGATATGGGATGATACATTGGCCTCATAGAATATTCCCGTTTGTTTTTTTTTTTTTTTCCCAGTGGGTTTTGTCATACATCCCGTTTGTTTTTAAGTGTTATACTTGCAGTTTAAAAAGCGGCTGTTTTATACTTTGGTGACTCCATTAGAATAGTGGAAATACTGTGTTAACTCATTCACCGGATGAAGGATATATATATATTTTTTAATGTGATCCTACAAGGAAAACTGCTATACACATTCATGTACAGGGCTGTGTATAGACATATGTTTGCATTTTTCTTGTCTAAACTTATTTCCAAAGTGCTTATGCCATTTCATATTTCCTATCAGTAGAAATATGAGAGTGGCTTTTGTTCCATAGCTGTATCACTACTCACTGTAATCAGTTATTTTAATTTTAGCCATTCTAAGTGATATGAATTGGTATTCCATTGTGGTTTTAATTTGCATTTCTCTAATAGACAATGATTCAATGTCATGGCCAAGGGGCTTGCATAACTCAATGAAACTATGAGCCATGCCATGCAGGGCCACCTAAGAGGGACAGGTCATAGTGGAGAGTTCTGACCAAACATGGTCCATTGGTGGAGGGAATGGCATATCACTCCAGTATTCTTGCCACCAGAATCCCGTGAACAGTATGATAAGGCAAAAAGATATGATACTAATCATTTAGGAAGATGAGCTCCCCAGGTTGGAGCCCAATATACTACTGAGGAAGAGCAGAGGGCAATTACTAATAGCTCCAGAAACAATGAAATAGCTGGGCCAAAGTGGAAACAGAACTCATTTGTGGATGTGTCTGGTGGTGAAAGTAAAGTCTGATGCTGTAAAGAACAATATTGCATAGGAACCTGGAACATTAATTGGTCCATGAATCAAGGTAAATTGGCCATGGTCAAGCAGGAGATGGCAAGACTGAGCATTGACATCTTAGGAAGCAGTGAACTAAAATGGAGGGGAATGGGTTTAAAACTCAATATTCAAAAAACTAAGATCATGGCATCTAGTCCCATCACTTCATGGCAAATAGATAGGCAAAAAGTAGAAGCAGTGACAGATTTTATTTTTGGGGGCTCCAAAATCACTGCAAACAGTGACTGCAGCCATGAAATTAAAAGACACTTGCTCCTTGGAAGGAAAGCTATGACAAACCTAGAGAGTGTGTTAAAAAGCAAAGACATCACTTTGCCATCAAAGGCCCAAATAGTGAAAGCTATGGTTTTTCCAATAGTCATTTATGGATGTGAGGGTTTGACTATAAAGAAGGCTGAGCACCAAAGAGTTGATGCCTTCCAATTGTGGTGCTGAAGAAAACTCTTGAGATTCCCTTGGACAACAAGATCAAATCAGTCAATCATAAAGGAAATCAACCCTGAATATTCACTGGAAGGACTGATGCCAAAGCTCCAATACTTTGGCCACTTGATGTGAAGAGCTGACTCATTGGAAAAGACCCCGATGCTGGAAAAGATTAAAGGCAGGAGAAGGGGGCGACAGAGGACGAGACGGTTGGATGGCATCACTGACTCAATGGACATGATTTTGAGCAAACTCTGGGAGATGATGAGGGACAGGGAAGCCTGGTGTGCTGCAGTCCATGGGTCACAAAGAGACACGACTGAGCAACTGAACAACAACAAGGAGTAGACAATGATATACAGCATATTTTCATGTATTTGTCATCTTTCTATCTTCCCTGGTGAAGTGCTTGTTAAAACTTTTTGCCATATTTACAATTTTTGCTATTGTTCTTAATTGTTGAGAGACATTTCAATATTCTGAATATAAACTCTTTAACATACATAAGCTTTGTAATATTTTCTCCCAGTCTATGGCTTGTTTTTTCTTTCTCTTTCTTTTTCTTCTGAACAGCAGAGGATTTTAATTTTGATAGTGTCAAGTTTATCACAATTATGACTGATGCTTTTACTGTCATATCCAAGAAATATTAGTTATAACTTTGGTCAAAAGATTTTCTTCTAGAAATTTTATAGTTTTAAATTTTATATTTCAATGTATGATTTTTTGAATTATATTTTATACATGACTCAAGGTAGCTAACATATTGACATTCAAATGTGCTAGCACTGCCTGTTGAAAAGACTATCCTTCTGTGAATTAACTTTGTATTTTGGGAAACCAAAAAACCAAAGAAAATATATGGATGCAAATAATCACATTAAAAGGTAACCAGAATCAATAATCAATAAGGAAATACATATAAAAACCAAAATGTCATACTACCACTCATCTATTAGAATGCCTAAAATAAAATTTAAAAATCTGATAATTCCAAATCTGGCCAGAATGTGAAATAGCTGGCACATTCATACATTGCTAGTGGAAATGCTAAATTGTATAACCAGTTTCTAAAGATTTTGATACTTTCTTACAAATTAATATGCTCTAACCATAAAACCTAGGCTCAGACGGTAAAGTGTCTGTCTACAATGCGGGAGTCCTGGGTTCGATCCCTGGGTCGGGAAGATCTTCTGGAGAAGGAAATGGCAGTCCACTCCAGTATTCTTGCCTGGAAAATCCTGTGGACAGAGGAGCCTGGTGGGCTACAGTCCACGGGGTTGCAAAGGGTCGGACATGACTGAGTGACCCCACCACCACCACCAACAACCATACAACCTAGCTGTCCTACACAAAGGTACTTATGCAAGAGGAATCAAAGTATTTGTTCACATGAAAACCTATAATGAATATATGTAGCTGATTAATCATAATTGCCAAGAGCTGGAACAACACAAATGTTCTTCAGCTAGTGAATGAATAATCAAAATTTGTTAACATGTATACAATGAAGTACTATCAAGCAATAAAAAAGAATGAGCTATTGATACAATAACATGGATGAATTTTAAATGCATCATGTTAAGTGAAAGAAGCCAGACTCAAAGGCTATACGTGTGCCTGTGTGCTAAGTCGCTTCAGTTGTGTCTGACTTTTTGTGACACTATAGACCATAGCTTGCCAGAATTCTTTAGGCAAGAATACTAGAGTGGGTTACCATGTCCTCCTCCTAGGAACCTTGCCAACCCAGGGATCCAGCCCATGTCTCTTAGGTCTCCTGCATTGGCAGGCAGGTTCTTTACCTCTAGCATCACCTGGGAAGCCCATTGATGGTGTATAATACATTTAACAAGCAACATGACTGAATCTCAAATGAGTTATGCTGAAAAAAAGCCAGACAAACAAGAGTACAAGAGTATGATTCTGTTTATATAAAAGTCTAGAAAGTTGCAAATAAACTAGGCCCATGACAGAATCAGATCTGTGGTTACCTAGAATAGGTGTGGGAAATGAAGTGAGACCTGATGGATTACAATAGATAATAGAAATGTTTATTAACTTAATTGTGGTTATGGGTGATGGCCCCATGGATGTAAACATATGTCAAAATTTATCATATTATACACTGTATGTGTAGTTTTTCATTTACACATCAATGAAGCTATAAAAATAAAGTTGAAAACATAAATGTAAAGAACCAAAATAGTGAAATTGGTATTTTGGGAATTTTTTTGAAAGGTGGTTCTCATTAAGTTTTAAAACTAGTATGTTAGAGATATCTACAGAGAGTCACAAATTAAATGCGGTCTCATTTGGCTTGTGCATATAAAGGTGTATTTAAGCGCTCAGTTCTAAAAGATAGCCTGGAGAAAGAAGAGGAAACAAAAGACAGAAAATTATGAAAAAGAAGGTTGAGGCTTTAGGTTCTGTGAGATGAACTAAGATCCTGATTGCAATTTATTTTCTCTTGGCAATTTCCCCCTTGAAAATTAGCTTATTATTCTAAAAAATTTGCATCACTGTTTAGAGCTAGTCTATCATTCTAAAAGATTTGTGTCCATTGTTTAGAGTCCATTTGTGAACATTTGGTCCAAATAAATCAAACAGAAAGGAGATATGCAAGTGGCCTTATAAGTTGAAGACTCCATCTTCTGAGGTTTTATGCTGTCTTTCCTCTTTTTAGTAAGTGGCCAGGGTGTTGTGTCTTTTTAAATTACAGTTTTTATTAAATTGATTGACAATAGAGTTTGCAGCATTTGCCTTGAAAAAGATTAGTCTATTACAGAAGTGCCTTCTAAAACTCAGTAACTCCTTGACTATAAACATTTTAAGGAAGATAACTCTGGGAATTTATTACACTTTTCAATATTAATGCTCCACAATGTAGCACTCCTGTTTGTCGTTTTCACTCTGCAGATTTAGAGATGTATCATCAGCAAGAACTGAGGAATAGTTAACAGAGTTACTGAATCTCTATAAATGGCATGGGCTGCTAACAAATTATGTAATATTAAGATCACACATACTCTAAAAATATTTGGTATTTCCATATTTTACATCCCAGAATTCCTAGCACAGGAGCTTGAATATAACTGGAATGCTGCATAAGTCATAATTTCAAATTGCTTAATATGCACAAATTATTTCTTCTGAATCATTATTTTGTAGTCTTACAAGATCAATGAAGTAAAAAAAAGGTCTAAATTTTTTTGGGGGGGCATATGTCTTGTCAAACTTGTTTTCAGAAAGCTTATTTTGGAAGGCTAGTCTTTTAACATGCTTTTGATTGTCTTTCCTTATGAGTTGTCTGTCCTTGAGCTCACCTGACCTTCTGGCCTGTCACAGATATACTGAACTTGTTCCTATCCTTCATTAAGTTTCTGTGACTTTGATGAATGTCCAACTTGGAAGCTGTAGGTTACATTAAAGAGCTTGTGGGATTCTAATGGGAATGCCTTGAAACGGGTAGGTTAGCCATTATCTTCCAAGGAAATAATTTAGGGAATACAAATGAATGATTAAGCTACTTTCTCAAGCCAATGGTCCATTCTTAACTGAAATCATATTATTATACTAATGTAAGATTTCTAATTAGTTCAGATTCCAAGTAATGAGCAAAGACGTCTACTTCTACTACTTTTTCACACATCATTTTGAGTCCTTCATGTTGTAAATTTTACTTACCTTTATAACATATGGTTATTTAAGTTTTATAAGTACTATCGGAAACTGACTTCTTGGCTGAATCACTATTGTTATCCTATTATGAGGACAAGGTATCTTTTTATGTCCTTCAGTTTATTCCACTGCCTTCAGGCAAGATCTAATGTACATTAGCCAAATGAGAATCTTTCCTGTCTTTTAAAGACTGTGGCAATTATTCAGTTGTCCTTGACAGTCAAGTTTGGTTTTTGATGATCTTCTCTCAGAATTGTCTACATTGCAACATAAGACTTTCTTTTCTTACATCCATTATTGCAGTTGTAACTATTTCACTCTCCACAAAATAGATGCTATGCCTGGATGATTAAGACTTTTTCTTTGTTTTAAAAAATATTCCTTTTAAAATATTGTTCCTCAGAAGCTCTCCTTCTAATCCATAATGTCTTTTGGCACTTCTCTCTAAACATTTCCCACATTTTCTCATTTGTTTTAAGTGATGGAACTCAGACTAACATTTAATAATCCAATAAATCTGATTTATTGTGAATATAATCCTAGTTACTCTGTGTTCTGCTTGTATCTTTTCACTTTTTAGACTTTTAAAATACGTATCTCAGCATTTACTTGGATTTCTAACAATCATTTTAATCTCCTTTTCATGGCATATTTTCTTGTAACTATTAGACATATGTAACTTATTTTGCCTTCTTAAATTTTGTACCCTGTCTTGTCCTGATTTCACTTAACTTATTTAGAATATGGACATTTATTGCTCTTGTCTAAACTCAGTTGAGTGTTGAACCCATTCTCTGAGGTGTTCTCTAAGATTATTATATAATGGAAAACCCAAATAAAACCTAATTGAAAGGCACCCCATGTACTTTATATTACTTTTATATGTTCAAGTATAGGAAATAGTCTGTTATTATTTGGATAATTTTGAATGTACTATGGCTAGTTCAATGTTGTGATATACCTATAGAATATCTTCTCTCTTGAGAAGAATCATGTAGTCACTTGAAATTTTTCAAGTCACCTGAACTTGAAAAATTGTTTGGCTATATCCCCATGAATCTCCCTTTACCAACTATAAACTTCCAGCAACCTCTACATTCATATTTAACATCTCTTTGATTTTCCACATTAAGGGCAAGGGATGTGAATGTGACAATTGCTGCTAAGGAAAATGTCATTTTTATATGGTTCAGTTGGTTAAAATTTTCAACATTTAGTATACTCACAAGAATAATCCAACAGAAAGGTAAAAATGAGTGCTATATTGTATCTGGTTAAAGCTTTTGTCAAATTACTAAAAAGTCTTTAGAATGATGAATTAGATCTTCCTCATTTAATGGACTGGGTGTGTCCGATGTGAATTCAATTTTTTTCCATGAACTTCAGTGATAAAATTAGAGATGTGTTTCCCATTCCCTCAACCCCAGTTTCCCCAAGCAGGTTGGAAGCATTGAGGAGGAAAACATTAAGATAAGTCATCAGATCCATACGTTAAAGAAAATGTGAGTTGCACATTTAAAACAACCTATCACTCACTACTTTGCTGTTTAGTTTGTAAAATAAAAATTGTAGGATCATGGTTTCATTATTTGACTTTTGCATCTATTTATCTAACAAGAATTAATTAGGTGTCTACGATATGCTTGGCAACAAAATTGAGAAACAATTAAGGATTAATCCCCACCCTAGAAGTATTCACATTCTAGCAGATCTAAAATGCTATCAGATTTTGGTTCAATCAGTCCCAGTGAGCACCCCTATTGGTCCATGAGTCAAATAGAATGCTATCAAATGAGGATCTTAAAAAAAAAAAAATCTTGGAAGAACATCTATAAATGACAAAGGATGACAGTAATACTCAATATCTGAAATAAAAGCTCAACGCTGAGTTCATTGTCCATCTAAGAAAGGGAGAGTCATGCTGGTCAAACAGTCTCTGAGTAAATCAAACTTAGTATTATTAAAGTTTTTTGAGAAGAGTGGTATCCAGCCCCTAAGATGACCGCAATGATCTGTGTCTCTTGGTATTCATGCCCTTGTGGAAATATGCACATTATATCAGAGTTGGTATTTCTTACCAACAGGATACAGCAAAGTGATGGTATGTTACTTCTGAGGCTAGATCATCGTAGATTTTGTGGCTTCTCCCTTGCCCTTGTTTGAATAAGCTACCCAGGAAAGCTAGCGCCCATATCATGGAGACACTCTCCAGCCCTGTTGAGAGGTCTGTGTGCCAATGAAATGAGGCCATGTGCTGTAGCCAGTGAGGAACTGAGGTCTCTGTGCGTAGAGAAGCATTGAGGTGAAACCTTCAGCAGCATTATAACTTCTGCAAGGCTGATTGCAGCTCCAGTGATAGCTTGACTGTAACTTCATGAGAAACCCTGGCCTGACCCACCCAGAAAGTCCACTCCAGATTCCTGACTCACTGTGTGAGTCTGTTGCTTTAAGCTTCTAGTTTTGGGGAAATTTGTTACAGAGTATACAAGTCAATGATTAGTAGTTTTTAGCCATGGAAGTAAAATGACATAGAATTGAGTGTGGTTCCTCAGGAAAGACTGGGTTGCTGATTGACTGGCCTTCAGAGAACGTGTTACTAGGGTGAAACTTTTGTTCTTTGGCTAACTATCAAAAGTAGAACCTCTCACTGATTGGTTGGCTTTCAGAGGTGTGTTTACTGAGGTGAGTTTCCACTGGCTGATAAAACAGGTTTAATATTGGTTCTGGGGGTTACTTGTCAGCATGGCTGCATGCTTAGTCAGTCAGTCCTATATACTCTGTTGCAACCCTTTGACATGTAGCCCACCAGATTTCTCTGTCCGTGGGATCTTTCAGCAAGAATACTGAAGTGGGTTGCCATTTCCTGCCGGGGTATCTTCCCTACCCAGGGATTGAACCCGCATCTCCTGTGTCTCCTGCATTGCAGGCAGATTCTTTACGTGCTGAGCCATCAGCATGGCTATAGAACTATAATTGCTTTGTTAAAGAGGTATAAAAAGTGCTAGTATTAACTTGTCACATAGCTGTAGAACTGTTGAAAGTAAAAGTGTTAGTTGCTCAATCATGTCCAACTCTTTGCAACCCCATGGGCTGTAGACCACCAGGCTCCTCTGTCCATAGAAATCTCCAGGCAAGAATACTGCAGTGGTTAGCCATTTTCTTCTCCATGGGAATCTTCCCAACCCAGGAACTGGTCCTGGGTCTCCTGCATTGCAGACAGATTCTTTACCATCTGAGCCACCAGGGAAGCAATATTGTGGGGAAAAGTTATTCTCAACATTGGCACAGAAAGAAACAAAAGTACGTGGTAGTTGACTTACTGGAAGCAATTAAGCATGATTATGAACCTAGGATATATATTGTCACCGTGCTTATTTAACTTTTATGCAGTGTGAAATGCCAGGCTGGATGAAGCACAAGCTGGAATCAAGATTGCAGGGAGAAATATCAATAACCTAAGATATGCAGATGACACCACCCTTATGGTAGAAAGTGAAGAGGTACTAAAGAGCCTCTGGATAAAAGTGAAAGAGGAGAGTGAAAAAACTGGCTTAAAACTCAACATTTAAAAAACTAAGATCATGGCATCTGGTTGCATCACTTCATGGTAAATAGATGGGGAAACAATGGAAACAGAGACAGACTATTTTCTTGGTCTCCAAAATCACTGCAGATGGTGACTGCAGCCATGAAATTAAAAGATGCTTGCTCCTTGGAAGAAGTTCAGTTCAGTCGCTCAGTTATGTCTGACTCTTTGCAACCTCATGGAGTGCAGCATGCCAGGCTTCCCTGTCCCTTCCCTGTCCAACACCAATTCCCGGAGCTTGCTCAAACTCATGTCCATCAAATTGGTGATGCCATCCAACCATCTCATCCTCTGTTATCCCCTTCTTTCCTAGCATCAGGGTCTTTCCCAATGAGTCAGCTCTTCGCATCAGGTGGCCAAAGTATTGGAGCTTCAGCTTCAGCATCAGTCCCTCCAGTGAATATTCAGGACTGATTTCCTTTAGGTTTGACTGGTTTGATCTCCTTGCATTTCAATGGACTCTCCAGAGTCTTCTCCAGCACCATAGTTCAAAAGCATCATTTCTTTGGCACTCAGCTTTCTTTATGGTCGAACTCTCACTTCCATACATGACTACTGGAATAACCATAGCATTGACTATTCAGACCTTTGTTGGTAAAGTAATGTTTGTTTTTGCTGACTGTATAGAGCTTCTCCATCTTTGACTGCAAAGAACATACTTAATCTGATTTCGATATTGACCATTTGGTGATGTCCATGTGTAGAGTTGTCTCTTGTATTGTTGGAAGAGGGTGTTTGCTGTGACCAGTGCATCTTGGCAAAACTGCTAGCCTTTGCCCTGCTTCATTTTGTACTCCAAGGTCAAACTTATCTGTTACTCCAGAAATCTCTTGACTCCCTACTTTTGCATTCCAGTCCCATATGATGAAAAGGACATATTTTTTTGGTGTTAGTTGTAGAAGGTCTTGTAGGTCTTCATAGAACTGTTCAGCTTCTTTGGCATTAGTGGTTGGGACATAGACTTGGATTACTATGATTCTGAATGCTTTGCCTTGGAAATGAGCAGGGATCATTCTGTTGTTTTTTAGATTGTACCCAAGTAATGCATTTTGGACTCTTTTGTTGACTATGAGGGCCACTTCATTTCTTCTAAGGGATTCTTTCCCACAGTAGTAGATATAATGATCATCTGAATTAAATTTGCTTATTCCTGTCCATTTTAGTTTGCTGATTCCTAATATGTCGATGTTCACTGTTGCCATTTTGTATTTGATCATTTCCTTGAAAGAAAATCTATGACAAATCTAGACAACATATTAAAGAGCAGAGACATTACTTTGCCAACAAAGATCCATATAGTCAAAGTTATGGTCTTTCCAGTAGTCATGTATGGATGTGAGAGTTGGACCATAAAGAAAGCTGTGTCGAAGAATTGATGCTTTTGAACTCTGTTGTTGGAGAAGATTCTTGAGAGTTCCTTGGACTGCAATAATATCAAACCAGCCAATCCTAAAGGAAATCAGTCCTGAATCTTCATTGGAGGGACTGATGCTGAAGCTGAAGCTCCAATACTTTGGCCACCTAATGCGAAGAGCTGACTCTATTAGAAAAGACCCTGATGTTGGGAAAGATAGAAGGCAGGAGGAGAAGTACAATATAATGATTTGATATTTTTATTATATATATTGTGAAAATATTAATACAATAAATCTAGTTATGATGATAACAGTTACAAATTCTTTTTCTTGTGACAAGAAATTTCAAGATCTACCTTCTTAGTAAGTGTCAAATATATATTATAGTATTATTAACAATAATCAGCAAAGTCTACATTACATCCCTGTGATTTATTTATTTATTTTTCCATTTATTTTTATTAGTTGGAGGCTAATTACTTTACAATATTGTAGTGGTTTTTGCCATACATTGACATGAATCAGCCATGGATTTACATGTGTTCCCCATCCCGAAAACCCCTCCTGCCTTCCTCCCCATCCCATCCCTCTGGGTCTTCCCAGTGCACCAGCCCTGAGCACTTGTCTCATGCATCCAACCTGGGCTGGTGGTCTGTTTCACTCTTGATAGTATACTTGTTTCAATGCTATTCTCTCAGAACATCCCACCCTCACCTTCCCCCACAGAGTCCAAAAGTCTGTTCTGTACATCTGTGTCTCTTTTTCTGTTTTGCATATAGGGTTACCGTTACCATCTTTTACATCCCTGTGATTTATTTTATAACTAGAAGTTTGTACCTTTGATTACCTTCTCCCATTTACTCACCTCCCTACCTCTGGCAAACACCAATCTATTCTCTTTATCTATGAATTCAGTGTTTTTTGTTTTTGTTTTATTCCATATATAAGTGTAATCCTACAATATTTGTCATTTTCTGTCTGATTTATGTAACTCTCTCTCAGTATTATGACCTCATGGTACAACCATATTGTTGCAAATGGCAAAATTTCCTTTGCTTTGTAGCTGAATAATATTGGCTCAGATGGTGAAGAATCCACCTGCAATGCAGGATACCTGGGTTCAATTCCTGGGTTGGAAAGATACCCTGAAGAAGGGAATGGTTACTCACTCCAGTATTCTTGTCTAGAGAATTCCATGGACAGAGGAGCCTGGTGAGCTACAGTCCATGGGGTCACAAAGAGTCAGACATGACTGAGCACACACACAATATTCTCTCGTATGAAATTTTTTATCCCTATATCTGTTGATGGGCATATAGGTATTTCCATGTCTTAGCTATTGCAAATAGTACTGCAGTGAATATGGGCATACCCATATTTTTGAGTTAATATTTTTTTTTCCTCAGATAAATACCAAGCTGTGGAATTTCTAGATACTGATTCTATTTTTAACTTTTTCAGGAACTGCATATCTGTTTCTCTGGTAGTGCTATTAGCTGTTGAGAGCATATTCCTTATTTCCACACTAAAATTCTTTATCACATAGTAAGCATTTATGCATAACTATTTGTTTTATAAATGTAAATGCAAAGAATGACTATAGCAGTTGAGTCATTTTTTTCATCTTTTACATATCAAAATACCTTTTGTATATTCTCTCTGGATTCATTCAGAGATTACTGTGATATGGATGACACTATTCTTTAATATTTAACATTTTTAATTTAATAAAATATAACTTAACTAGAATGGAGGCAGAAATCCAAGATAATAAGAGCCTATTCAGTCCCTCCACAAATCTTTATTGAGTACCTTGTGTTCAATACTCTGTGATAAATTTTGAGGACGTTTCAAAAGTAAATAGACTATCTTCCCTCTTGTGTGTTTATGATTTAGGCTGGGGAAATGATCCATATACATAAGTAACTACAGTAGAAGATATAAAGTGGTGAGTGGTGTAAAACAAGCACATGCTAAGTTCTCAGTTGCTCTGCTAAGCGGTCTGGAGAGGAGAGTGCAGAAGGGGCTTTTCACGGGAGATGAGCCGAGCTCCTCTGAGTGTCTGAAGTGCAGACACTAAAGTTATGACATGCTCACATTCACAATACACATAACCAGTCCTTCTAAAATAGCAATCATTAAAAACAGTACACTTATTGAAGTCAGAGAAAGACAGATATCATGTGATATTATTTATATGTGGAATCTAAAAAAAAAAAAAAGATACAAATGAACCTACTTAACCAGAATAGACTCACAGACATAGAAAACATGCTTATAGTTGCAGAAGGGGGGTAGGGGGTAAATTAGGAGGTAGGAGTTAACATATACACATTATTATATATAAAATAAATAAATAACAAAGACCTATGGTAGAGCACAGGGAACTATGTTCAGTATTTTGTAATAACCTATAATGGAAAAGAATCTGAAAAAGAGTATATATGTATGTATAACTAAAAAATAAAACATCACCCTTGTTTACTAAGAAGTATGCACTACTTCATTATATAGTGATCAACTTCAGTGTACTATACAATGATATTTTTATGTATAACCTGAACATAAAGATTTTTAGAAAAGCTTAAGTTATAAAACAGGAAAATATTACTAAGAGTTCAGTTACTTTAATATAGCAATTTTTATTACCTTGGCATATTTTTTATGGCAATTTATAAACCTACTTGTAACTAGAATGTTTTTGCCATCCCAGGTGGTGCTAGTGGTAAAGAATCCCCCTGCTGATGCAGAAGATGCCAGCGATGTAGTTTTGATCCCTGGGTTGGGAAGATCCCCTGGAGTAGGAAATGGCAACCCTCTCCAGTATTCTTGCCTGGAAAATTCCATGGACAGAGGAGCCTTGTGGGCTATAGTCTATGGAGTCTCAAAGAGTCAAACACGCTGAGCTCGCACCCACCACCACCACTTGTAAGGACAATGTTTAAGCCCTGGAAGTAACTATGTGTCATGTTGCCCAATTCCCTTTCCATTGTTATTGGGAGTCATCTAGGAGGTATTAAAAACCTATCATTTGAATTGAGGACCTGAGGGTGCAGAGGCTAAACAGCCTGCTCAAGGCCATGACCTTAACTGTTACTGTGACAATGCTGGTGATTCAAGTTCAGAGTCGCATCAGGCGCATCACCCCCCACCCCACCACCACACACACATGCTTCCCAAACCGCCCTGGCTTTTTATGAAAAGTAATTTCTCTGGACAAAGTAACATCTTATAGAAAAACCCCAAGGAATGTTTTGGCCAACCCAGTAAGTACCATCGTACTTTGTACTAGTGCCTTTGTACTAGTCTTATCTTCTTCGTTTTCCTCAAGCTTTACAACTGGCTGCTACTTTTGTCCTTCCAATATCCTCTGAATCAAAAAATGAAAGGAATATACTCAGTCCTCCTTTTGTTCTATCTTGGGAGTGGAGGGGAGGAGAGGCCTGGAGTCAAGGCAGTCTGGTCCTGCAAAAACTCATATTGCCTGTGGACAGGTTGGGTTCCATCCTCTTTGGAAAGCTCTGACTGTGCATTTTTGGCCCCTTCATATGTCGCTCTGCATGACTATTTTAAGCTCAATTCCTTTCCTTTTCCAACCACACATATTAAAGTGTAGGAAATAGTATTTCATCGTAAAACTTCACATAAAACAAAAAAACTGATCCTTTTTAGGTGTAGATTTTGTTTAAGCTGAAAATCATTTCATATCCCTAGGAGACAATGATGACTTTTCTCCCCAAGACTGCAATATAATGAGGTAAAAATGTTTTCACAATACTTTGGAATTTTTATAATTGTCCTCTGTATTGTTTGACTGTCAGTTAAATTAGAACGTGTGATAATTGTAGGGAGCTGATAAGACTTTCTATTAAAGGTATGTCATTATGTTAATCTTGGTTCAAATATAGTTTGCCCGAATTTTATTTTGATTATATAATATTAGAATAAATTAACCTGTTAAATAAGATTACCCTAGAGGGCAGAGCACATTTTAAATGTCTTTAAAGTTAACCTCATTAACTTGTTTAATGTACACAAGTATATAAATCATGTGCTACTAAATCTACAGTTGTGTTTCCTCTTCAAAGCCTTCACAATTTTGAGAATAGATATTTCTATATAAATATAGATTTTTTTTAAACTTAAAATCAACCAATGAGCAAGATTATTTAGCTTTTAATTCTTTGCATATTGTGGGAAAATAGTGAATGATAAAGTTTAAAAAATTTAGATGCTCGCAGATTTTATTTGGTATGCAAACATCTACATTGACAGCTACTTGTTAACTTTATTTTGAAAACTAATTCCTGTGTCATGCTGTAAATAATATAGGTCTTCCAATGGTTTTAACTGTAATTCCTTTATCCATGAATGGGAAGGAATCAGTGACCATAACCACCACATATAGCTTCCTAAACGTTCACATCGCAATTATGTACTGTCCATTTTATGATGATATGGCTGGCTTTTTTCAGAGTAAGTTTGACAGATATCTATTGAAAGATGAACTACTTCAACTCACCTTATTTAAAAGAAACATTCAAAACTTCATCTATTTATATTCATGTGTTGAGTAAATATTCTGAAGTTCATGCTGTGGTACTACATACCAGGAGCCTGTGGCAAGGTAGAGCCATAAAAGGATCATGGAGCAAGCTGAACATTGAGTCGATTTCTTTCTAGTCAATATGGTTGACTCCTGAGAGTCAACAGTAGATTCTCAGGGCCTTTCAGCTAAAAAATTCATGATGGTTTGGCACCATCAAATAAACATTTGTGCTTTTCATAATTATGTGTATTAACCTCCACGTGACTGTCTCATGTGCTCTTATTTGACATTTTAAGAATAAAATTTAAAGGCAGAAGAGGGAAAGGTATAGATGAATTTTATAATAGATATTGCTGCCTAGTTATTTCCATTTTTTTTCCTGTGTGTGTGTGTTAGTCACTTAGTCGTGTCTGACTCTTTGTGACTCCATGGACTGTAACCTGCCAGACTCCTCTGTCTATGGATTTCTCCAGGCAAGAATACTGGAGTGGGGTGCCATTTCCTTCTCCAGGGGATCTTCCTGACCTTGGGCCTGAACCTAGGTCTCCTGCATTGCAGGCAGATTCCTTAGCATCTGAGCTATAAGGAGATCCCTCATTTTTTTCTTAGTTATTTCCCAAAACATCACTACACACTGTGATAAGTATGGGCAGAAGTCAAGAGAACTATTTCTGTCTTTTTAAAGAAGTGCTTACATAATGTACAACCTATGTATACCAGTAGTAAAACAGTTTTTCCACACTGTAGAATACTGCAGGTGTGCTCTTCAATATATGTTCACTGTTTAAGAGTAATCTGGTATTATGATTTGGGCTCTAGGCTTTAAGTTTGAGATTAATAAGAATTCTTTAAAGTTAAAACAAATCAACAGTTGTTTAATGAACTAGAACTGTCTCCAGATACTGTATTATTTGGAAATAAATAAAAATAATAATAATTACACTTCACATATCTTGAACGCTTTCTATATGCAAAGGATTATACAAAATGATTTATTTAAATAACCTTATTTAATCCTCGTAGAAACCCAGTAGGCCATATACCATAAGAACACTAAATCACAAAGAAGCAATATATCTAAGATGCATAGCTAAGAAAGTGGTAGAGTTGTGACATGAAACCACGGTGTTCTGATTTTCCAGCCCTTGGTTCCAAAATATTTCAAGAAATGTAGGATCTCCAACACATAACCTATAAAAGTCGTAAATCAGAACAAAAGTTTTAACCAATAGTTCAAAAGCAAGGCCAATACTTACACACAATTGTTTGGATGGTAACTATTTAATATTGTAAATAGATATAATTTTTTTATTGGTAATTTTAGGAAAGAGTCAATAAATTCTTTTGGGGGGAGTGAGTGCAACATTAGTTCTTATGGACTTACACCAATGACCAATGTTTCATTTTATTGCTTTTTTCCTAAAAAGGATGCAAGTAGTAGTGGTAGTGTTAGTCGATCAGTGGGGTCTGATTCTCTGTGACCCCATGAACTGTAGCCCACTAGGCGCCTCTGTCCATGGGATTATAAAGGCAAGAATACTGGAGTGGGTTGCATTCTCTTCTCCAAGGGATCTTTCCAACCCAGGGATCAAACCTGGGTCTCCTTCCTTGCAGGCAGATTCTTTACTGTCCAAGCTACCAGGGAAGCCATTTGTTTATTACCAAAACTACTTACATTTAGAAAAGATGAAGAAGAAAATTTATTCATTTACTCAACAGATATTTACAGATTGATTATATCACCTATAAAATAGGTCCCAAGAGATAACTACCATTAACTTGCTGCTGTGTTTTCTAATGTTCAGCTTTTAAAATACATAATTGTGATGACAGGGGATATAAAAGTTACACATACATACATGAACTTCCAAATCAATTTTTCTGATTATAAAAATAATATATGCTCATTATGGAAAATTTAGAAAAAGCGAGTAAAAGTAATTTTTTAAAGTCCTTGGAATAATCATCTCCTCAAAATAATTTCTGTCACTATTTATATGTATTTCATGGATTGCACAATGAATTATAAGACATTTCACTTACTGTATAGGTTAATAAAATTAAACACATCTACATGTATTGATTTTTATCACAGTGAACTCAAGAATATTCATATGTCAGAATGAAAAATGATAATGAAGAGAATGATGAAAAAATACCGTTAGCTTGGGAAAGTTTAGTCATCTTTCTTGATTGAGTAATTGAGTGATCTGGCCCATTCACCATTAGTCTAAAAGACACAGAAGAGCATCAGTCACAGTTCTCCATAAAGAAAATGGCCAATCTGTTTCTCTATGCTCCTCTGCTACTGTTAAATGGAAAAAACTAGCACTACTCCCATTACAGTATCCAACTGTGTAAATAGTTTAGCCAATAAAGAAGTTCTCGAAGATAACACAGAACCTATCATTGCTTTTGCTAGTGTGAGTAGGTAATGACCCTCACTCATCCCACAACCCCAAGTCACTATTCATATACTCCCACAATCTTCAGGTTTGTGTTTTTGCACATTTAAAGTGCCTTCAATGAGAAACAAAGTGAAAAAGGAAATAGGGAATTCTTGTCTAGCATTTGGCATCTCAACATATATACACCCAGTAGCTTGGAAGAGCCTGGCCTAAAGGGCGAATTACCGTAGAGGGGACAGCAAAGTGTGTCTCTCTCCTGTAGTGCAGAGAGGGGATGACTTGGTTCTAGAACTTTAAATATTAGATTATGGATTTTGAGTCTAGCAGGTTTTGGGTATGAAACAATGATACATCCATCGGAAGTATCCACTATAATGTATAGTGAATTACGTTCCCTATTAGTCACACTAGAAAACTGCTAAATTAGATTCCAGGGAACTTAAGCTGACAGAATCAGGCAACACTCAGAAATATCTTCAGATAAGATCAATTCCAGTGTAACCAAAGTGCCCCAGAACAGCTGGCTGCAAGAGTGCTGAGCTCCACGGGAATGTAACTGCGTTGCGGTTCTGACCTGACATGAGGTAATAAAAACCCACTTGCAAGGAAAGAAGCACTGAAATGCAAGTTTTAGAGAGAATTCTAAAAGATCTTAGCAGACATCAACCTGGCAATAAAAAACCCCATCTAAATAATGGGTTAAAGGTCGTGGCAGAAGAAACATGATTCCTGAGACAAGGACAACAGCAAAAGCAGGAGCGCTGCGAAGGACAGAGTCAAATCAGGCTGCGCCTGTGTTCTGACAACACGAATTCAACAGGACCCCTGAGTTTGGGCTCCATGCTGAATAGGGAGAAACCATAATTCATGACACTTCCATCCTTAAATTTACTCTTAATTACTCCTTCTGTTAAAGTCCATCTAAAAGATTTTGCAAATTATTTAAATCTTCACCTACCTGTGAAAGTCTATTCCCTTCATAAAGCTGGAAAGCATATGAAATCTCTGGTCAAAATCTTCTCCCTCGAAAGTGTACAACAGTTCTTCGTTTATCCTACATCTTTCAATGTATACAGATACAGCCAGAATAGCCCAGTGAGCCTCACCACCTAGCTTCCTCAACTATCAGCATTTTCTCAACATTCAGAACATTCCTTGCTCTCTTCACCTTCTTCACTCTTGTTCAATTCACATTATTTCTGGTCTGGACCTGTTAAAGTCTCTTAATAATCTTCTCCTTGCTCACCTTCCATTCTGTTTTCACACAGAGTCAAAAAGTAAATCGGATCTCGCCACTCCCGTGCCTAACATCTCTTATGCCTTCTCACTAAATTTTAAAGATCCCACACACTCATCATGGCCTGGAGAGCTTTCTGATCTCAGTTGAAGTGTCCCTAACCACTGCATCAAAAACGTCTTGCCCCAGTCCCTGTCCTTCTCCTAGTACAACACGCTGTTCTATTTTGATCATGGCTTTTATCACTATCTAAAATTCTATTATTTCTCCACTGATGCCCCAACTCCTACCTGGAGAACTGTCTCCAGGACAGCTGGAATCTTGTCCATGGGTTTACAGCTTTCTCCTCCACCTCTAGGCAAGTGGTTCTCAGCCCTGTTGGCACATTATAAGCACCTGGGCAGCACTGGATAATACAGTCTGGGGAGGCTATCTAACCTAGACACTATTGTTTTCAGACCCTCCTCCACCCTAGGTGATTCGGGTGCCTACGAGGAATTAAGAAACACTGCCTTGTGAAAATGCTTGGCACATACAAGGTATTCAGTAATCTTTTAATTAAATGAATGAGGGCTTGACTCCTACCTAAATTATATTTTAAATGCAGCAATAGATAATTTGTCAGGAATATGTTATTCCTCTGAGTCTTCAGAATCACTTTGGTTCTGCGGTATTTTTAAGTCCATATTGGGAGAGAGAAACAAAGAGAGACAGAGAAAGTGTGAATGAGGGCAAGGGAAGCATGGGTTGGTGCGGGGGAGGGAGAGAGAGGGAGAGAGAGAGATTGATGTGTTTCCTATGATTTCATCCCTGAGTGAAGAAAAATTTTTCTTGTGCGAGTGTTAACCACCTGTTCATGGGTCAAAAGCACTCAGCCAGCTGATTAGGAGGCTTCTAAACTAACCAGGGGCTTTCTTGGTGGCTCAGATGACAAAGAGTCTGACTGCAATGCAGGAGATCCAGGTTTGATCCCTGGGTCAGGAAGATACCCTGGAGAAGGGAATGGCAACCCACTCCAGTATTCTTGCCTGGAGAACCCCATGAACAGAGGAGCCTGGTGGGTTATTTACAGTCCAGGGGCTTGCAAAGAGTTGGCTAACACTTTCACTTTCAGACTAACTCTACTAGCAGGCTTTTCCCCAGCCCGGGTCTTAATGCCCAGCTCTTTGAATAGGTAAGTTTGGGAAAAGCTGCCTTTCAGAAGGTACTGTTAAAGTCTTACGCATCCAAGAATGGAAGATGCTAGCATTAATCCCTGCCCTGGCTTGTTGTTGTTTTTTTCCTGGCTTATTTGCAATCTGTGAATAGTTGTAGGATGAACGTGGCTGTTGAGTTGGGAAATTTAGAAAAGTATTCTGGCTATTCTGATAAATCAGGAGCCACAAAACAGGTAGTCATTTAGCAAGGACAGGCCTCAGACTCCCTGCCTCTCCCTGTGAATATTTGCAGTTGTTCTGTGGTTCACAAAAAACATAAAACTCACTGGCCGCCGTCACTGTGATCTTTTCAGTAACATTGAGGCAAGTATTAGATAGGTATACAGACAGAGATAGACATAGATAGATGGACCTTTTTCCATCTAGCAGGGTAGAAAACGGAGCTTTAAGGAAATCACATCCTGCCCAAGTGGCCACAGTCAGTTTATGGTATGCTCTTTTGCGTATGGTTGTATCATCAATTACAAAGAATGATGAGCAGGAAATGGTGATTGAACTTTCTTCACAAACCAATGCCTGCAATATAATTTTTCTAGGTAACCTCAAAACTTCAAGTGCTCAAAGCTGTCCTTTTCCAATGAATTTTTAAATAGGATGAAAATGTGGTATGATGGCATTTTAATTGAAGATTGAAGTATCCATTTCTTTTTCCAACATAATTGACAGTTTTAGAAGTAGTGTAAAATGAATTTCTTTTCAACTAGATACAAATACTATAGAATATAAGTGGAAAATAAGAATTATAAAACAAAACATAGTTGAGTCCATGTTATAAAATATATTTTATCAGATTTGATGCAACTAATTTTCTCCATAAATCCACAAAATGAAAGATTTGTTTTAATATTTCTGATATTTGCAGTTTTTCCCCTATAAGATTTATTGTCTATTGACTTCTATAGAAGTCCATTTTCTATCTATTTTGTTAAATTTTACATTTAAAAACTCAGATTATTATTTCATAGAGGTGAGAATAAAATTCTTAGATAGGACTGTTGATATGAGAAGTCATCAGTTTGTTAATATTTTGGATTATTATTTTTGCTTTTATTATAGAGAAATATCTACAAATATTGAATATTCTCATGAGGCCTTTTAAAAGGGGAGAGTGAAAAGATAAAATGAAAATATTAAATTTTTATCATAAGGATCATAATGGACTGACTCTTGAGTGCATCAGTGATTATTTATTTCATGAATCTGTGACTTTATGCACTTTAAGTAGGTTCATACCTCACCTTCCAACAGTTTTTCCCTTGTATTGGGACTAAATGAATGTACCATGAATCAGAGACTGAAATTCAGATCCCAGTATTATTATATAGCAGAGAAAAGCTATCATTGTGAAAGCAATTCCCATACTCCTGAGATAGTTTGAGGTATCTATTTTGTACAGTATCATCCTTTATGAAAAAGAAACAGTAGTATCGATTGAGTACTTTAGTGATATCCAGAATTTATTAGGGCTTCATATCCTTAAATAGTTGGATGAAATGAAAATGCTCTGAATTTAATCATTAATTGTTCTTCAAGTCTCCTTAGGAAAACATTCATTGTAAGATAGGACCTGATAAGATAGGACAGGGATTTTAAATATGAGAAACATCAAAAGAATTACTCTGTGTGGCATTCATCAGCTTCACAAATGTGCATATTTTAAATCACTGGATTTCAGACAAGACTTTGCGTTCATACCAGAACCAGAAGTGTTTTTATAACGTGCCTGGAGGAAAATTCTTTGTTATGGCTTCACTGAATACTCATTAATTTTATATCAGAAGAGGGGAGTTGATA
This sequence comes from Cervus canadensis, assembly GCF_019320065.1. Classification (NCBI taxonomy): domain Eukaryota; kingdom Metazoa; phylum Chordata; class Mammalia; order Artiodactyla; family Cervidae; genus Cervus; species Cervus canadensis. The sequence goes on from NC_057386.1 coordinate 67,597,227, forward strand.
ACAATTTTGCACCTATCTGCAGATGTATGAAATGTTTAGTCATTTTAAGGTAAGAAATTCTCACATATCAACATTTCACTGGATTTAGCAAAACTGCTTTGTTTCTGTAAGGAGAATGTAGTGTTTAATAATCATAGGTTGCAAAATTCTCTGTTAGCTAATGAAGTTGATTTAAGCATGTAAGCAATGTAAATCTATTTTTATTTTAAAATATTTTCCAAACATAAAGAAATACAACAGCTAATATAATGAGTGCTCACCTATTCATTACCCACAAAGAACTCTTAAAATTTTGTTTATATAGTTCTCTGTATTTTTATTTCTATTTCTTTATCTTTCTTTAATGAGGTGTTGATATCAAACGTGCAGAAGACCTCTCCTAGGAACCATGTGTAGATGGTTCTGAGCAGCCCTTGCAGATGCGTCCCTAGACCCACAGCACAGTCCTGGCACTGCTCCCCACCATCCCACTCACCCCTTCCCCGCGCCATCCCTTCCAAAGACCTCAGCAATCATTACCTTTGCTCCTACTTCAGGTTGAACCCAGGTTCCCATCGGCGACCCTGCTCCTTAGCTCTAGGTTCCACTCACCTCTTTCAGCCTATTCTCCGTGCATCTCCCAGAGTTAGTCTCAAAAAAGTCAAAGCTGCATTACAGCAATGCAAATCAGCTGTAATTACACATATATCATCTCACTCTTGAGCCTCCCTTCCCCGCTCCCATCCCACCCCTCTAGGTCATCACAGAGCACCAGACTGGGCTCCCGGGGTTACAGAGCAACTCCTCACCAGCTATCTATTTTATGCCAGGGTGGAAACCAACACGACATTGTAAAGCAATTTTCCTCCAGTGAAAAAAAATAAATAATAAAAAATAAATTAAAAAAAAGCAAAGCTGATGGTTTTCAATTCTCTTTCAAATTTCCATTGGTTAAAAAAGTTGCTTCTAAAGTGGAGTGCAGACAAAGGGGAATCTACAGGGTTGGGAGGAGACTATCAGAGGACCTCTATCTGATTTTATTTTTTACACAATATTTTTGGGATTTGCACTTTATGTGTGTTTTAGAATGTATGTAAGTTCTACACATAGATAAATATACATATATGTAGATTATATATGAATACCAGGGGATTCATACTAATAGAGATGCACAGTAAATGATTTTAGAGACCACTTTGTTGGAGAACAAAATTCAAGCTCCTTCACAGTCTGGCCCTGATACTGTCCTCTCCACTGGGTCACCTGCTGTCTGCTTACCTCTGGGCGCTTTGAACTTTTCACCTTTCCCTGGCCCTGCCTCGGCACAGATTCCCTTATACAGAAAATCCCCGTTACAAACCTTAACTCAGTCAGCGCTACCAGGGCGTGAATCCTTAGTAGTTCTGCAGTCGCTCTCCCCTGACTGCCCATATCCATTTTTCCAGAGATGTTGAAAATACCTAGCACAATAATTTAAATCTAGATGGCTAACAAACACATGAAAAGATGCTCAACATCACTCATTATCAGAGAAACGCAAATCAAAACCACAATGAGGTACCATCTCACGTTGATCAGAATGGCTACTATCAAGAAGTCTACAAACAATAAATGCTAAAGAGGGTGCAGAGAAAGGGGAACCTTCTCACACTGTTGGTGGGAATGCAAACTAGTACAGCCACTATGGAGAACAGTGTGGAGATTCCTTAAAAAACTGGAAATAGAACTGCCATATGACCCAGCAATCCCACTCCTGGGCATACACACCAATGAAACCAGAATTGAAAGAGAAGTGCACCCCAATCTTCATCACAGCACTGCTTACAATAGCCAGGACATGGAAGCAACCTAGATGTCCATCGGCAGACGAATGGATAAGAAAGCTGTGGTACATATACGCAATGAAATATTACTCAGCCATTAAAAAGAATACATTTGATTCAGTTCTAATGAGGTAGATGAAACTGGAGCCCACTATACAGAGTGAAGTAAGCCAGAAAGAAAAACACCAATACAGTATACTAACGCATATATATGGAATTTAGAAAGATGGTAATGATAACCCCACATGCAAGACAGCAAAAGAGACACAGATGTAAAGAACAGACTTTTGGATTCTATGGGAGAAGGTGAGGGTGGGATGATTGGAGAGAATAGCACTGAAATGTGTGTATTATCATATGAAACAGATCGCCAGTCTAGGTTCAATGCATGAGACAGGGTGCTTGGGGCTGGTGCACTGGGATGACCCTGACGGAAAGGACGGGGAGGGAGGTGGGAGGGGGGTTCAGGATGGGGAACACATGTACACCCATGGCGGATTCATGTCGATGTATGGCAAAAACCACTACAGTATTGTAAAGTAATTAGCCTCCAATTAAAATAAATAAATTGAAAAAAAAAAATCTACGTGTGTCTGCCTCCCAAATTCTACTTTGAACTCCATCAGATGGGAGTAATTTCTTATTTACCTTTGCATCTGTAGTGCCTTGCAGGCCGTCTGGTACATCACAGGTGCTCAATAAATACTTTTGAATGAGCGGGTAGAACTGTGGGCATGCATTACAGATAGGTTACTGCTTATAATCAACACTAAGGCAAGTCAGTATATGGCTGTAAATTTAGTCAATGTTGGCTGACTCCAGGAAGATATTAGAATGTAAATGTAAGAGGCTTCTTTGGGAAGGCTCTAGGTATCCACAGCTGTATTTTCAAGGGTCAAAAAATAAACACATGATAATTGATGACTAGCCCTGTGATTTTTAAGTCTTGAGGAATTTCTTCGGCTTAGGGTGACCTGGGCTTACATTTTCTTTCTTGCCATGGATCCGGACAGACTAGACTATCATATGCACTGTGGTCACCATTATTGTTTTCTCATTCTATTCTCTAGGTCTGGTTGCAGAGTGAGAGGCTAAAGAAAAAACAAACAACCAATATAGGGACTGCCCTGGGGTATGCGTTGGACACCTGATCTGGGAGCTAAGACCGCATATGCCTCCTGGCCAAAAAACCAAAACATAGAACAATACTGTAACAAATTCAATGAAGACTTTAAAAAAATGGTCCACTTCAAAAAAAAAAAAAAAGATCTTTAAAAAAAAAAGTTACTCTTGTTTAGTAGCTCAGTTGTGTCCAACTCTTTGCAACCCCATGGACAATAGCCCACAAAATTCCTCTGTTCATAGGATTTCCCAGGCAAGAATATTGGAGTGGGTCGCCATTTCCTCCTCCAGGGGATCTTCCCAACCCAGGGATCAAATCCATGTCTCCTGCATTGCAGGCAGATTCTTTACCACTGATCACCTGGGAAGCTATCTAACTAAATTTTATATATGAGATATATATGAAGATATATACAGTATAAGGTTATCTATAAAATAAGACTATAGTTTAATTATATTTGTAATAATAAAAATATATAGTGTAGTAGAGACCTTGGTTTCTTGAGTAAAACAGTAGATCAACTTGGACTCAGTCTTGCCTTTATCACTATCAATTATGTATGTTGGGAAAAATTCTTTACTTTCCTCAGCACCAGTTTTTATATCCATAAAAAAAAAGTCTGCAAAGAGTATTATGTGGATTGAGTAATGTAAGGTGTTTAAGTAACATAGAATCATTGTTGTTGCTCAGTTGCTAAGTTGTGTCAGACTCTTTGCAACCCCATGAACTGCAGCAGACCAGGCTTCCCTGTACTTTACTATTGAAGGACTTCACTTGAAGTTTGCTCAAACTCATGTCCATTGAGTCAGTGATGCCATCTAACCATCTTATCCTCTATTGCCCAGTTCTTCTCTTGTCCTCAATCTTTCCCAGCATCAGGGTTTTTTTTCCCAATAAGTCAGATCTTTGCATCAGGTGGCCAAAATTTTGGAGCTTCAGCTTCTGCATCAGTCCTTCCAATGAATATTCTGGGTTGACTTTCTATCGGATTGATTGATTGGACCTCTTTGCTGTCCAGGGGACTCTCAAGAGTCTTCTCTAGAACTGCAGTTCGAAAGCATCAATTCTTCATAGTGCCTGATTAAAAAACACCTGGTAATTTTTAGCCACCTTCATTATTCTACTTCCTAGTAAGCATAATTGATTTTTTTTAACCTGATAAAATGGATTTTAAGGTGAACTAGAAACATACTAACCTAGTGAAAAACATCTCAGGAATTCCTTTCATTCCTCTTTCTCTGGGTGGGATATTTAAACAACAGATTCTTTTTTTCTATAGAGTCAAAATGTGATTTACTCATTTCAGCCTCTGTTAAAACTGCCAAATAAATTCCCATTCCAAAATACAAACTAGTTAATACATACAAATTACCTGAAAGAAACCTTGACACATGGTAACCACTCAAAAAATGTTAGCTACAGTTGACTTTTATACTGACAGATTATTAGCCTATTTTTCATGGCCACAGTATGTGTAAAACTACAAACATATTTTGAACTGTTAAATAATTGTTTTATCCAATAAACTGCAATGAACAGAATCCATATTTTGTTTAAAATACATTAAAATATAATCATTTTAAAATGACATTTGAAAAAACATATTGTATGAAAAAACTGCTACTAACGACACTATTGAAAGTGAACTATTGAGGATGCATAATTTTATAAATTTAATGGGACATTGCAATAGAAGTGCTACTTTGTAATTGGTGATTTTAATGAGTTTCAGTTTCTTTGAGAAGACTGTTATTATAAATAGGAAACTTATATCCATGGTAACTGGGAGGATGCCTCTTAGCTTTTCAAGATATACTAAAATAATTAAGTTTTCTTTATTTCTTTTTTCCTCCATAGTTTAAAAACAACAATGGAGAGTTTTGCCCATTTGTTCATCATGATATTATACACAGTTCCAATATAAAAAGTAAAATCTAGTGAGGTAAAATAAATCAATAAAGTTCACTCTGCTGAGGGTTGGGGAATAGGTCCTTGTTCCACAGAAACGACCAGACAGCTGGAAGATATCTTTCTTAATACTTTCAGTGACAGCTACAAAGTTTCCCCTGTATCAGATATCACTAGATACAGATAGAAATCTGACTTTGGCTAATTTTAGCCTACATGTAATTGAAAATAGCTCTTTTTAAGGCAGAAAAACATGAGCAATGTGCTTGCCTTAAAAAAAAAAATGTAGACAATGTAAATACTACTGTTAATATTGTAGGTCTTGAATCAGTCTATGAAGACATAAATCTCCCATCACCAACCACTTTGTTTGTAAATTACAAAAGGAAAATGTTACATAAATTTCATTTTTTATATATTGACAAGATATCATATGTGCTGATATATAACATGGAAATATTATATTTGAAAGTATCTAGCAACCACGTATATATTTGTAGAACAATTTTGCCACAGGAGGGCAAGCATATTTTAATAATTTAGGGCTCCACTTTATGCTATGGCAATATGGTACTGTGGTGGACCTCCCCGGCTGTCCAGTGGCTGAGACTTCGCCTTCCAAAGCAGGATGTGTGGGTTCGATACCTGATCTGGGAGCTAGGCTCCCATATGTCTCATGGGAGACAAAAAATAAAATAAAATAGAAACAGTATTGTAACAAATGCAATAAAGACTTTAAAAATTGTCCACATCAAAAAAATCTTTAAAAATATAATACTATAAACTATGTTATCTTAAGCTGTGATTTCAAGGAGCGCTAGGGTGCAGATGTGGCATTTTGGTGCTTTTACGGTAGAGCTGGTTCTCTTGCAGGACTGGCGTGCTGCCGGGGCAGTGTGGGTACTGCCAGCATGCAGAGAAGGTATGACCCAGTGAAGAACTCTTGCTACTGCCGTCATAGCCTCTCTATGTTCCTGCTGCACTACAGAGGTGCATAGTTCTTTTAGAAAAAGGGCAGAGGGTCTTTATAAGCAGAGGAAGGCCATTCCCCAGGAAAGAACAGGGCCATTTTCAAGATCCCAGATTACGAAACAACACTCAGAACTGATCATAAGCCCTTTAACACACTACCCCTATTTTTTAATAATTAAGAAAAAGTTCTACTCTATGCCAACACACAAATTTCTCAGCGACTTCAAAAAGGGATTTGGTGAAGAAACTTAAAAAAATAGTTTCCTGCCATCTCCTGTCCTCTTGTCAGCTTGGCCCTCACAAAACCGAACAGAAGCAACACCATGAGTTTTACTTTGTGAAATGCCAGAATGATAATTGCTGGACGATTTGCCACATCCTATTACTCAGCATGCAGCCTTGAGATTGCCAGAACGTCTGAGTGGAGACCATTCTGGTGTGAGCCGTGAATTTCTGGGCTTGGGGTTGACTGGCATGAATGATGGTCTGACCCTTGCCAGATCTTTCAATGCTTCAATTCACACCTGACTCCTCGGGCCCATTCTCGAATCATCTGTAAAGTCCTCAGAGGCCCCGTCTTGACTGACCTTTTGTGAATCTTCTTGGTAAATGGTTTCCAGTCTGGCTTCTCACCCATTGGATAGGAGCAAGGGCCCTGGAACTGGCTCAGGGCCCCTGTTGGTCTGAGAACCCACCCTTCTTTTCCAGGATAGCCGGGGCAGTGTGTCTGCCATCTTCCTAAGGGCTGCAGAAAGTTGTTAATCACTTTCTATAACTCTACCTCATTTGGAAAATAAAAGTAACTGCAGGAAGGAATTTTGTCAAAGGTGGTGTTGTGTGAGCATATCTGACCAAAGCGTTGGATAGCTAGGTTGGAGCAAGGTTAGATTTTTCTGGAATGGCATGAAAACAAACTTCTAGACCTCCCTGCCCTTCTTTCATAGTATTTTCTTCCTCATTAGCCTGAGAGTATCAGCTGGGAGCACAGGCTCCTCTTAAAGAACAAGAGTTGGTATTATCTGAAAAAATAAAATTTAAATGTAGAAAAGGCCTTTAAGGATTTTTTTATAACAATGTTCTATGCACACACACTTGCACAAGCACAGATACACTGCAGCTAGTAATCAGAGGTGTATTTGGAACTAAATGGAACCTTAAATCTAAATGAATTTAAACGAAGTTCTTTAAGACTCACCTCCTGTTGTTATAGTAGCAAAGAGCAGGAACTGAGTGACTGCTAAAGTCATTTCTTAAAATTGCCTGGTTTCTAGTGGGAATTTCTTAGATGATGGGAAACAATTGTGTTCAAAGGCAGAAGAAGCAGTTCTGTTGTTTACTTGAGTACGGATGGCACAGTGTATCAGTCCAGGCGAAGCTCTTACAGCTTTTAGGGTGGCATATCTTATCAGCATTTACTCTTCATCAATTATTTTGTAACCAGTCTACTTGTCATACTTTGAACAGAATAATCATCTGTTGCATACATTCATTATTCATTTTCTTTATTACTCCATATGTCACAATGAGTTAGTCCAATTTTAAACAGAGAAATACCTGATTTTCCTGGCATAGTTGAAAATTAACTGTTTTGTGCATTCTGATTTTTTAAGTAACTAAAATCTTCCATGGATGCATTCATTTTTAAAACACAGTTGTTTTAATGGAAACATTGAAAATGTGTACAACTTCCATAATTCCAAGCATTCATAAGCAGAATACCTTGAACATAGTTCAGCTTTTCTGTGTGCAGGTGTGATTATTGTGAATCTGATCATGTCACAGACTCAGTTTCTGTTTTTAAAACACCATTTTTTTCACCTTGCTCTTAGAATAGAGACTAAAGTCTCTAGTATGACCTGTAGCCCCCTTGCCTCCTTCTCCAGCCTCGTTGTACCCTACGCTTTCTGATGTTCTCCATGCTCTGCTCATGTTGGTCTTCTTAAACCTTGTTCCATATTCCCTGCCACAGGGCCTTTGTACATGCTGTCATCACTGTCTTGAATGTTTTTCCTTCCTTTCTTTCCTAGATCATCCTCTCCATCCTTCAGATCACAATTCAAATGCCACTTTCTCAAAGAAGGCTTTTCTTATTTCCATGACCATTCATATAAACTCAGAACTACCCCCTAGCATTTGTCACTATACTGAGCCTATATTAATTATCTCTAAACAGTGAGTTCCATAGGGTCAGAGACCTTGTCTGTTTTTCTCACCATCAACCATTTCAGTGCCTGGTACGGTGCCTGGCTTAGATTAGAACATGCATTTTCAGTGGGTGTGATGTTGCTTTCAAAGGAGCAAAGCTTGGTTCTCTAAGGGTGGAAAAAAATCCTAACTATTACAATGATTTGACATCCTCCAAATGTCCACAGTACATAAAAGTATAAATAGTATATTGTAGGTATTGCATTTTTATGGCAAAGATTGCAAATGGTTGCTCAGAAGAACTAAATGTCTAAAAAGTTTTTTTAAGGGGAAAATGAAAAGATGGGTTGAGAAACATTGAAGGTAAGTGATATTTATTGAAAGAAAGGATGACTAAAATGATCTTGTGTTTGTAAACAGCGATTTCTAACCTGCATATCATTTTCCTGAGTAGTTTCAGGTGTATATTCCAACATTAAGTGACTGATGTTGATTTTTCTTGAGGCTTTTTCTAATTTTATTTCCTATCCCCTCCTTCAATGACTGAAGGTCAGCTCTTACTTATTCTTCTCAGTTTACTTATCTTCATCTCTAATCTCTTGGGGGCTAGTAAATTGGAATGGCAAAGCTGGAAAAATGTCTAAAATAAAGCTAAGGGGTTGTAGAATAAGGACCCAGGAAGTTCCTTTTGGACTAATTCACTGATCAATGTGTCAGGCATGGTTAGGAAGACTTTATTGAGTATGTATGCAATCCTGCAGTATCTTTTGACTTCTTAGACATCTCTAAGAAGAGGTCTCTTAGACATCATTTTGACATCTCTTCCCCCTCCCCACCTCCTTCCTCTTGTTCTTCCTTCTCCCTTTTCTTTTCTTTTCTGACTTAATATTCTTTCTCTTCTGAACATGCCAGTTTGCCACACAGAGATCCCTAAATGATGTGTTTTATTCCAAAACACATTTTTTTTTTCTCAAGGTGGATTGTATTTATATGTTACCCAAATTACTGCTTCTTCATTATGGGAAGCATTAGCAACAACAACAACAAAATTTCTATTTATTAGATTATTCAGAATATCCTTATACAGAAAATATAGAGTGAGGCCTGTACCACTCAAATATATTTCTCGGCTTTCTCTACAGAAACACATGTTGCGGTTAACGGGTTAATTCATCTTTCCCCATAAACTCTAAAAAGCCTTATACTTGTGTCCATAGTACTGTTTTCGTCCTTACCCTTGGCACCTATATTCCTTTATTTCTTTTATACTCTTCAAGCACTTTCCTATCTATCATTCTTAACTGCACTGATTTTCGTTCCATCCCTGAGTTGAATTTTTTTGCTTGAGCTTTCACCAGCTCCTGGGTTTGATTTTGTACCCCAAGAAATAAGCACTACCTTTTCTCTGAGCATTTCTTATATTCTCTTTGCCTCTGTATTCATAAACTGAAATTTTTCATAATACCTCGAAGACCTGTGTATTTCTGTATTTTTTAGCAATGTTTATTCAAACTCTCATAGGGCACCTTTTCAGTTGATAAACAGTTAAGAGTTCAGAAACTCTTCTTTGAGGGTCTATCAGGTTAACATTTCCAAGCACAGTTTATAAATAGAGGATAAAATCAACTATTCAGAATCTGGGAAAAGTGAAGTCGCTCAGTCATGTCCGACTCTTTGCGACCCCATGGACTGTAGCCTACCAGGCTCCTCTGTCCATGGGATCTTCCAGGCAAGAATACTGGAGTCGGTTGCCATTTCCTTCTCCAGGGGATCTTCCCAACCCAGGGATGGAACCCGGGTCTCCTGCATCGCAGACGCTTTACCATCTGAGCCACCCCATTTGCACCCCTATTTGTTTTGCATTTATTGACCAGTGGCAGCTGGAGTCGCCTCAGCGTACTCAACTGATCCCTGTAACTCCAGAGTTAATTGAAGTGATGGTGTGAGATGAGCCACAGGACAGGTGTCTGTTCCCTGCCCTCAAGAAGTGAGAGACCTTTGACAGAAGAAGCTGTGTCTTACTCATTGGGTCCACTTCTGTATCTATTTTGCGTGACTGAGTGCCCGACAGATATTGGGCTCTTAATAACTGCTTCCTGAACCCTTCTGATGAAAAAAATGCTCACTTAGTTTGTCCATACCTGACTAATTTCTCTCCTTCATCAGCACCATTTACTTCCTAACTAACTCATCTTTAATTCGGCTCTAGTGTGTGAATATTTAAAAGATGAAAAATTGAAAATGTTTAATTACTTTTCCATAATGTATTATCTGTGACATCAGCTACCTAATCAATATTTTACCTCTAATTGAATGTGCATGCTGAGGACATTATAAACGATGTCGCACGCACTCAATTTCGTCTTCTGACTCCTGAAAGCTCTTCCTTTCTCCTCCATCTGTCCCATTATGCTCCGGTTTGATGATGATGCTACGATCTGGAGAGGCATGCATATTTGTAGGTTGAGTGAAAAGACTCATGCAGGAACTCATCACTAATTAGCAATGCATTTCCCATAATGAAAAATTGGCCTCAAGTTTCAAGAAAAAAAATAGAGTTGCTGAAGCTGAAAATTAGTCTGCCAGTTTAGACCCATAGTAAATGGTTATTGCTCTCAAACTTAGGATCTTTACAATAGATAATTGAAGAGTCTCTTAACTACAACATTGTAAATGGCATAACTGTGATGATTGTATTTGGAATTCAGCCCTTGTTTTCAGGGATTTACTGTTTTGAAAAGTGTTTGATAAATTTATAGCAGAAGAGAAAATACTTCTGCCAACTACGTAAGTGCTTTGGACATAATTTGTATTCCTGCTGTTACATGCAGAAACTTGTGCCAGAGGGGAAAAAAAGTAAAAAGAAATTTTGTTTGGAAAGAAACCAGCAGTCTGAAAAGGTAGTTTTGATCTATAAATATCTCTCTTAAGGAGATTTGAACACCAACTAAATTCAGTCTCAAGAAATAAAATGCTTAAGATCAAAATATTCCATTCACTTAAAAGTGCTTATACTGTAAGTATTTTTTATGAATTTTCAAAGAAGAATGGTGTGAGGATTATGATAAATTATATCATAATGAAAAATGTAAAAACCAGTACATGTTATGTATCATGAAATGCAAGTAACCATGGATATAACATGAGATAGAGTTGAAAGACCTTTATTAGCTCCTGGTTTAGGCCATTTTAGGCATAAACCATTGAAAAACCCCAGGTTTCCTCATTTACAAATAAAAGGAACTACTCAAAAATTAAGAAGTTTAAATAAAACCATGTTCATTAAAATGCTTTGTAAATTATATTACAGCATACTAACAAAGGCATGATTATTTAAAATCATTGTATGACCTGGGATTTTCCAAATAAAGAAAGTGCCTAATAAGTACTTAAGAAATATATTATAACCACATAGTTCTACCTGTTGATTAAAGCATTGTTAGACAACCTATTAGATTTTATTTATGGTGTACTGATCCTCATACGGGTATTTCATGAAGAAAAGAAACCTTTCTTACTGAACATGAATAAGTGACATTGTTCTGCCTCAGTCCTCTGTGACCCAAGCTTCTCCTCACTTTGCCTTCATGGACAAAGGAATCAATGATGGCCTAGAGTTTAATCTTGGTGATGTATTTTGAAAAGCATTTTCAGAACCAATAGATGTCCATCAAAATGATCTAAAGACATGCAAGTGCTAATTTCTGAGACACATTTTAAGTTGAACATATCTGGACATAAAGCTCCTTCATAATCTAACTGAACATTTACAGTTTTGCACTAAAATAAAATTAATGCTCAATCAAAATTGAATATATAAGATGCTTTCAATATCCTGGAAACTATCAACCCTTGTAAAAGAATCTTCTAACTTGTGCTAAGTTTTTATGACAGTCTTTGGAAGGTTGTGGTTTTCATTAACAGTGTTGTGATTATTTAGAAAATTTCATCACTCTAAAGTTGGCATTGAAAATGGAGCTTTTAAACCTGCATTTTAAAACATGCATGCATTACAATGCATTAAATGCATTAAACAATTTAATGCATTAAAACAATGCAGCATTGTTCCTGTCTTATTTAAAATAGTTTGTTTACTAGTCTATCTGGGGACACAATCAGGTTAATTATTGCATAAATACTGGTAAAACTTAGCTACAAATATATATGGATCAAGGGTTCTTCATCAAGTGTTTGTGGCCAAACTTCAGGGGAGTCCTTGAATCTCCTGAAATTGTGTACGAGACTGTTATCAATGGACACAGGAGTATTTATTGGTAAGAACTGGATGCCCAATGTGGTCCATCACCCACTGAAAGATAAAAACACTGTTCTAAATAATATATTAATTTTAAAATTACACTTATTCATATATTTGATAAAAGCATGATTATTTTCCTCTGTCTTCCTGATTTCATTTGAATACTGTGAATTCTCAGAATGTTCTGTTTTTTTCATTTGTCTTAGGATATTCACAGCTTTCTGCTCATATTATTTTTTTCAGAAGTTAAGTTCTCGTATGCTCTTTTCAGGTAGTGAGGTTTCAGAGAGAGGGTCTGTCTGTTAACATACATTTTGTACATCCAGGAATACCTAAAGGGATATGCATTCAGTTGTGTGTTGTATATTTACTGAGCCCACAGCTACTGTTTTAGGAGTTGTTGTTAAACGACAAGCAAATCAGTATTTCTAATGTATGTGAAAAGTGCCAGAGCAAAGTGTACGGCCCAACACAGAACAGGATCCCTGGGTCCCCCCTGCAGACAAGGTCCACCACAGGGGTAATTTTAAAGCTTTACCCACGAACATGTCTCATTTTTTTCAAATCAAAGATTTCTTAAACATTATTGAATTCTCTCTGTCTTCATCGTTTGGTCATGCCTTATTTACCAAGTATTATACTTTGAGATATTTATTAGACTTTAATACTCCTCCCTTGATCTATCATTATTTGTCACCCAGTGATATACTAAGTTAGCTAATTTTGCTTTAATTGTATTTACTTTAATTGTATTTTAATATACAGAAAGGCTCATAGTATTAGTGGTCCTTCTCATTCTTTTTCTGAATATTCTTTCATATAATCAACAACAAATTATCATAAGTGGAATTTAAAATAAAAGCATCTTATTCTCAGAAAAAAAATCTTGTAATATTTTGATTTCTGGCTCTATCAGTTAGGGATGCATTTAGTTAAAAAGAGAAGAAACCAGACAAAAAGTGGCATTCAAAAAAATAAAAGTTGTTCTCATTATAACAATCTAAAGGATTTCCCTGGTAGCACAGAGGATAGGAGTCTGCCTGCCAATGCTTTGGACATGGGTTCGATCCTTATTCCAGGAAGATTCCACATGCTGGAACAACTAGGCCCGTGTGCCACAACTACTGAGCCCCTGATCTAGAGCCTGCAAGCCATAAACTCTGGGCCCAATTGCTGCAACTACTGAAGCCCAGGCTCCTAGAGCCTGTCCTCTGCAACAAGAGAGTAGCCCCCACTCACTGCAACATAAGAAAGTCTGCTGGCAGCAATGACTCAGCACAGTGAAAAATAAATTAAATACAAATTTAAACAAAACAACAACAACAAAAAGAAACAATCTAGAGAGTGCAGCAGTTTCACGGTGCCGTAAGGAACTCAGGGTTTTCCTACTTTTTAGTCTTCTACCCCTAACCTGAAAGACTTTGTCTTCAAGCTTCTTGCTTTAAGGTCTGAAAAAAGCTCATGTACCATTAGACCACAGGTCTGAGTTCTAGATAGAAACAGGGAGGAAGGAGGAAAAAACAAACTAAAAACAAATAAAAACCCTAATCCCTGTGTCCCAGTGACGCTTGGCCTCTTTATAGGATGAGAAGGTCTGGGATGCCCACCGACTCTTACTGACTGTAATAACGTTTCAGGGCATCATGAGCTGCAGTGGAGAACAGAGAGTTGAGGAACAGTCTTTCAGCCTCTAAAATTTACCAGATGTGCGACAAAGTGTTGCTGCTGCATTTTGGTCGCCAATCCAGAATTTATAATCTTATTTTATCAAATTAATAAATATCTTGGCATCGATTTACACATAGGTGTGTTTAGTACCTTTCCTGAAAACCTACAGGGTGTTTTTCTCCATATACAGGCTTCTTATGTAACCTCTCTAAAAGGACAGTAATTAGCATTTATGGATAGCTTTCAGTTTTATAGGCATTGTTCTAATAAGCACTTTACATGTATCCACTCATATTCAGAGTAACCCATGAGGTAAGAGAAATGGAGATGCCCAATGTATACTGATATACAGAGATCATTTGTCTTACAACTTTAAATGAGCAAAACTGCCTACAGCATGTTTCCTTTCTCATAAGAATATATGTATTTTTTTTTGTAAAAATTGGAGAACTAAACCAGAATCTAATTAAAAGAATTATCTAAATATAGTACAAGACATTTGGGGAGCAATTGTGGCAGTTTGATCATTGCCTGGACGTTGCATAAGATTAGGATATTGTTATTTTTGTCGGGGATAATGGTATTATTGTTAGGTAGCATCTGCAGCTTTTGAACAATTTGGTAACTTATGTATGTGTGCATGTGGGTGTGTGATAGATCATCAACTGTGATAAAAAGTTGATCATGTTAAATCAAGTTGATCACCTGATAATGCAAGTCTTCCTTCGTTCCTTGTAGTATTCTTTGGATTTTCATGTTAAAAATAATTATAATTAAAAGTAGTATTGATAAAAAGTAAAATGTAATTATTATACATGAGTGACTTGAACTGAATATTGACTTTTATTCAAGACTATAAAAATTTTTATAAAAGTCACACCAGTTTTTGCTAATTTACTACTTGCTTTAAATTCATGACATAGTAAGTTTGGCAATTGTCCAATAAATCAGATTACTAAATTAGACTGAGAAGTAAGGCTAATGAAGAAAAAGTAAAATGTGAGTTTTATTTATATAGAAGAATCCAAAGAATAACCTTAGTGTTTTCAGGGTTACAAGGATTTTTATAAGATGTAAAATGTCTAGTCATTTTGCCTTCTGGGAATAGAGAACAGGTCTTAATACTAATTATAAAAACTTGTATTAGCATAGCACTTTATTATTCCCAAAATACTTTTCTCTCTCCTGATGGTGGTAGGAAACCGAATTAGCTACTTAGAATAATTTATGATTCACCCTCATTCTTTTCTGCCTCATTCTGGGGCAGAAAACAGACAACCCCATGACAGGTGGGTTGTACAATTCTCCAGTGGCTAAAGAGAAGCAATGTGTAACCCCTTGGAATCCCTTTCCCTTATGCTTTTATATTTTCCATCCTTTGTTATATAAAAACTATGCTTAAATAAAACATTAAATCCAAGGTAAGCATATATAAACCATTCTCCAAAGAGCAGCATTTAATTAGACCTGAGGTCTATTTATTCACATACTGATTTTTTTTTTGCCTGAAAGCTATATATATACATTCAGCAAATAATATTTCTATACTGGAAATAGTTATCATTATTGCAAAAGTGAATCTCTACCATTCGTGTAAAGTGGTACTTGCTGAGTTCTAAAACACATACAACACCCCTAATACTTTGGATTCCAAGGCAGGTTAGCCCTTTAACTGCTGGCAATGAAAATAAGATTTTCTTCCTAGTTGCCATGTGTTTCCCAGAGGAACGTGTGATCAAAACAAATGTTAGCTATAGATATGTTTATATGTTTTGCTTTGCGACATCTTTCCCATTTGAATTGGCCTCTTTTAAATTCTTAGATTTCCCTGGGACAACTTTAGATACCTATTTGTGGACATGCACTCTTCCTATTCCCTTAGCTAGGTTTTGTTTGGTGGGGTTTTCAAGATATTTTCCATGTCAGTTAAATTATAGGCCAATAAAAGCAAAATAATGTTTGGAGGTAATGATATGGAGCTCAAGGCAGTGTAATTGTTTAATCAAGCAAATTCTCTAAAAATTGCTATGAGGCTCTTTCTCTGACTTAAGTTAATGGGCAACTAGGTAAAAATATTCAAATTAGGCTTTAGTCATGATGAGGAGATTAGATGTACAAAACTATTTAGATCTTTCATATTAAGTCTTCCAAGTGTGTAATTGCTGCTGCAGAAGCCAGGTTCTATGAGTTTCGAGTTAGTTTGCAAGTAGTGGGATTGAATTTAGTTGAGCAGGACCCAGGCATCCAAACTATAGGTACTCCCACCTTGGCATTCAGCCTGAAGACTGTGAAACCTGATTTCCCTCCAAGGGAGGCCAAGACAACTGGTTGTGCTAGGAAAGAAAGTGAGTTGAACCAGCAGGGCTTTTTATAAAGTAAATAATCAAGCCACCAGAGGAAGATGTGACTTAGCAAATTTAGGGAGGTATGCAGATTAAGCAAGCCCCAAATAACAGAGAACTGAAACATAGCTTAGAAACCAATAATATAATAAACATTAAAAAAAAGAACCTGAAAGATAAAGAAAAATCTCAAAAGAAAAGGATGAAGTACATAACAAAAATCAAACAAAAAATGAGAACAATTTGTGAGAAAAATTAGAGGATTAATCTGTAAGGTCTAATTCTTAAATATTAGAATTTAAAAAAATAAAGATAGAAAAAAATGAAGGGAGAATATTATCAAAGAAATGATGGAAGAAAACTTTCCAAACATTTAAGATAAGAGCCCTCAAAGTAACCATGAAAATAGCTACAGTAAGACAACTGTCAAAATACGTTACTTTAAATGATTCAAAAGCTTACAATGAGAAAATAAAACAGGCCAAAAGATTCATATTCAAATCAATCTGAACAAAAATGGCATAAAACTTGCCAAGAACAACATTGACTATGTAAGGACAAGTGAGAAAAGCATTTGAGATTGGGCCTCCTGACTTGGAAACTATTATTCAGTGTATTTTAGGTCTTCACCTACCTACTAATTTATTCAACATTTGTTTAGCTTTTGGTGTTTGGTTTTTTTTTTTTTTTTTTAACCAGTTTCTTTATTCTTCAATTTTTCTTGCATCTCCAACTTCCTTCTGGGATCCTTCTTTTTCCAGATATATATCCTTTAGAAATGTTTTAGTTGATGGTAAACATTCTCATTTTTATTTCTCAGAAATTATCTTTATTTCTATTTTGGTTATGAATGATAGTTAAGCTGGGCATTTAATTCTTCATCTATAGTAATTTTTTCTCAGTATTTCAATGATATCAATTTGGTCTATTCTTGCTGCCATTTTTATTGTCAATAATTTTTATGTAAGTATGTTGCCCTCCCCTTATTCTTTTAAAATATTGTCTTTGTCTTTGATTCACACAACTTGAGTAAGAGGTGGGTAGATGTGGAAACTATATTTTTTTAATTTCTAAAAAAATAAATTTTTATCTGTCTTGTTTCAGTTTCCAGAATCTTGGATTTCTGTATTTCATAATGTTCTTAAAATTCTCACCTACTATTCTTTGGAAGATTTCATCTTTTCCATTATACTTCTTTCTTATAAAGCTCCCATCAGGTTTATAATGGAAATTCTCATTCTTTTCTTCATATCTCAAAGCTTATCTTTCATGTTTTTGATATAATCTACCTTCTTGCTAAAGCCTTTGACTGTGTGGATCACAATAAACTGTGGAAAATTCTGAAGGAGATGGGAATACCAGACCACCTGTCCTGCCTCTTGAGAAACCTGTATGCAGGTCAGGAAGCAACAGTTAGAACTGGACATGGAACAACAGACTGGTTCCAAATAGGAAAAGGAGTACATCAAGGCTGTATATTGTCACCCTGCTTATTTAACTTCTATGCAGAGTACATCATGAGAAACGCTGGGCTGGAAGAAGCACAAGCTGGAATTAAGATTGATGGGAGAAATATCAATAACCTCAGATATGCAGATGACACCACCCTTATGGCAGAAAGTGAAGAGGAACTAAAAAGCCTCTTGATGAAAATGAAAGAGGAGAGTGAAAAAGTTGGCTTAAAGCTTAACATTCAGAAAACTAAGATAATGGCATCTGGTCCCATTACCTCATGGGAAATAGATGGGGAGACGGTGGAAACAGTGTCAGACTTCATATTTTTGGGCCATAAAATCACTGCTGATGGTGACTGCAGCCATGAAATTAAAAGATGTTTACTCCTTGGAAGGAAAGTTATGACCAATCTAGATAGCCTATTAAAAAGCAGAGACATTACTTTGCCCACAAAGGTCCGTCTGGTCAAGGCTATGGTTTTTCCAGTGGTCACGTATGGATATGAGAGTTGGACTGTGAAGAAAGCTGAGCGCTGAAAAATTGATGCTTTTGAACTGTGATGTTGGAGAAGACTCTTAAGAGTCCCTTGGACTGCAAGGAGATCCAACCAGTCCATCCTGAAGGAGATCAGTCCTAGGTGTTCATTGGAAGGACTGATGCTGAAGCTGAAACTCTAATACTTTCACCACCTCATGTGAAGAGTTGACTCATTGGAAAAGACCCTGATGCTGGGAGGGATTAGGGGCAGGAGGAGAAGGGGACAACAGAGGATGAGATGGCTGGATGGCATCATCGACTCGATGGGCATGAGTTTGAGTAAACTCTGGGAGTTTGTGATGGACAGGGAGGCCTGGCATGCTGCGATTCATGGGGTCGCAAAGAGTCAGACACGACTGAGCAACTGAACTGAACTGAACTTTCTTGCTAAGTTTTCAACCCTTCTTTTGATTTATTCATCCTTCTTCAACACTACCTATTTTTCTATTTAACCAGTATTGAAGTTTATAATTTCAGTTATTGTATTTCCAATCTCTAGAAATTTGTTTGTTATTTTCCACCTCACTTGATATTTTAATAGTATTTTATTACTTGTTCATCTTTTTGATCCAATCATTAAATTAAAAAAATTTTTTTTCCTTCCTTTTCTTTTTTATAAATTTCAATTTTCATTTTACCACAGTAAAAAAAATTTTTTTTAATTTTTAAAATTCGAAGTTCTCAGCAGTCAAAATTTGCAGTATGCTTTTCCACTTTCACTGATGGCTGCCTATTTTCTGGGCCATTATGTAAATTTTGGATTACGAGTCTATAAATATCTTAGAAAAGGTTTGTTGTGCTTTCTTTCCAGGTTTCTAGGACATCCCTATCATGGAACAACAATAAATTAATTTGTGAGTTTGGAGTTTTTGGAACAATATGGTTAATGTAAATTTAATCCTGAACCCTTGAGAAAACTGTGGTTATAAATTCTCAATGAAGGGTTTTTTCTTTTCTTTTTTTCCTGCCCAGTGTCCAGGTTGTGTCAGACGTGGTTCTTTTCCCCATTGGCAGATTTTTGTCTAGCCCATTCTTTCACTGAGGTTGAACTATATATGGATATAATATATAGAAAATTATATGGAGATAGTAACTCCAATTCTTCATTTTATGCAAGATCAAAGCGTGTCTCCTGCCTTTTGTTCACAGCTATGGATATTGTTTATAGATGACAGAGCTTAACAAGTGACCCCTATAAAGCTGTACTATGACTTCAGCCTTTTATTTCCCTATTTATATATTCCTATTAATTTTTGCCCCATGTGCATTTTAATTATTTTAATAGGAGGCCACAGACTCTTCAGTTTGTAAGGGATGTGAGTTTTCTACCTGGCATCTCCCATTCTCTGTATATTAATTACAATGTTTTAATGTAACACACTTGCATAGTCTTCTTAGAGCCATGTTTGCATCAATTATCTGGTGTGGATTCCTCTTAAAGGTAGTCTACCCTTTATTTTGTGGTCACTTGTTGATTACATTTAATTTTTGCATGATTTTATCCAGATTAATCTTTACACATGATAAGCTGTAACCATTCATTATACTGCCTCATTCCTAAAACGTTTATATGATAGTGGTATTTTATACTTACCTGTTAGTTTGATTATTTTAAAGAATCTATTTTGAAAGAGAAAGGCTCTGTGGAACTGTGGTGTCATATTTGTCAGAAATTAGCTTGTTTTACAAATCCTAATGAAATTTATCTCATTTGAGTATATAAATTTTAGATATATAACAAAATCTCACTAATTTTTATTAATTCAGAAGAAAGTGGTCAAAGTCAACCAAAAATATTAATAGAATCTAATAGGAAATACAAGGTCATTGATTTTAGCAAAACAAGCTACTAGCTGATAAGATATTGCCAAGAATATGTGCCAAACATATGTAAGACGTATTTGCCTACTAACAGAGCTCCAAACTCCATGAAGCAAAAAGTGACAGAATTAAAGGGAGGAATAGAAAATTCAACAATAATATTTAATAGTTGGATCCCTCAATTCCCCATTTTCTATAACAGATAGAAAAACTAGGCAGAAGGTCAACAAAGAAATAGAAAACTTATAGACAACTGAAAACCAGTTAGACTTTATGGACATCTGTATCACACACAACTCAGCAGCAGCGGAACACACATTCTTCTCAAGCACATTTAGAACCTTCTCCAGGGTAGAGAAAATGCTAGGCTATTAAACAAGACTCAATGAATTAATAGATGTTAACCTTTATACAAAGTATGTTATGTGACTACACTGTATTTAAGAAAATTTGGGAAATTCATAATATATGGAAAATAAACAACACTGCAAACATAACCACTAGATCAAAGAAGAAACACCAGTGCTATTTTAGAAAATACTTAGAAATGAATGAAAATAAAAACACAACATACTGAAACTTAGGGGATACAACTAAAGTAGTGTTTACAGGGGAAGTTGTAGCTGCAAATGCCTATATTTTTAAAAAAAAAGAAGAAGAATGCTCTCCAATCAGCAGCCTGTCTATCCTAGTAAAAGAAGGAAAAACATAAATAAAATAAGGTTTAGAGTACGACTAATGAAATAAAGAATGGAAAAATGCTGGGGAAGTCACTAAAGTTGCAAGATTCATGATTTTAAAACTATATACACTGAGGAAACCAGATCTGAAAGAAACACATGCACCCCAATGTTCATCGCAGCATTGTTTGTAATAGCCAGGACATGGAAGCAACCTAGATGCCCATCAGCAGATGAATGGATAAGGAAGCTGTGGTACATATACACAATGGAATATTACTCAGTCATTAAAAAGAATTCATTTGAATCAGTTCTAATGAGATGGATGAAACTGGAGCCCATTATACAGAGTGAAGTAAGCCAGAAAGATGAAGACCAATACAGTATACTAACGCATATATATGGAATTTAGAAAGATGGTAACAATAATCCTATATGCAAACAGAAAAAGAGACACAGATGTACAGAACAGATTTTTGAACTCTGTGGGGGAAGGTGAAGGTGGGATGTTTTCAGAGAACAGCATCAAAACATGTATATTAGCTAGGGTGAAACAGATCACCAGCCCAGGTTGGATGCATGAGACAAGTGCTCGGGGCTGGTGCACTGGGAAGACCCAGAGGGATGGGGAATACATGTAAATCCATGGCTAATTCATGTCAATGTATGGCAAAAACCACTACAATATTGTAAAGTAATTAGCCTCCAACTAATAAAAATAAATGGAAAAAAAAATAAAACTGTAAGACAACAGTAATCAAAACAGTGTGATTGTTCTGGATCAAATTATGTTCCTCCCAAATTCATATGTTGAAGTCCTAATCCCTAATGTGATTATATCTGGAGATAGGATCTTTAATAGTGAAAGCATAGTTGCTTACTCGTGTCTGACTCTTTGCAACCCCATCGACTATAGCCCACCAGGCTCCTCTGTCCATGGAATTCTCCAGGCAAGAATACTGGAGTGGGTAGCCATTTGCTTCTCCAGCGTATCTTCCCAACCCAGGGATTGAACCCTGGTCTCCTGCATTGCAGGCAGATTTTTTACCATCTGAGCCACCAGGGAAGCCAGGATTTTTAATAGTAATTAAGGTTAAATAAAATAACTAAGGTTAAATAACATAAAAAGCCATAACAGGGGCCATAATCCTATAGGACCATGGCAAAATGAAAGATAGGCAAAGAATTGGAATAAACTTTTCTCCAAAGAAGATATACAAAGGGACAATAAGCATATGAAAA
Source organism: Cervus canadensis (assembly GCF_019320065.1). Classification (NCBI taxonomy): domain Eukaryota; kingdom Metazoa; phylum Chordata; class Mammalia; order Artiodactyla; family Cervidae; genus Cervus; species Cervus canadensis. The sequence continues at coordinate 67,619,180 of NC_057386.1, forward strand.
CATACTCAACAATTTTAGTCATTAGGGAAATGAAAATCAAAAGCACAATTAAAATGTACTTTACACATACTAGGATAGCTAAAATAAAAAGATAACTGTATGAAGTGTTGATGAAGAGGTGGAGAAATTCTAACACTCATGTATTGCTTGTGGTAATGTATAATAATAGAACCGTGTTTGAAAATAGTCTGGAAGCTACTCGAAAGGCCAAACATAGCATTATCATATAATCAAGCAGTTCTTCTCTTAGCTATCTACCCAGGAGAAATGAAAACATAAGCCCATATCAAAACCCATATGCAAATATTCATAGCATTATTATTGATAAAACACCCAAATGGAAATAACCTAAATGTCCATTAATTGATGAATGGATAAACAAAATATGGTATATAGACACACACAAAAAAATTCATCAATAAAAAAGAATGAAGTACTAAAACATGGTACAAAATAGATAAACCTTGACAACATTATACTAAGTGAAAAAAACCAGTCACAAAAGGTGACACATTGCATGATTCCATTTATGTGAAATATACAGAACAGGCAAATACATAGAAAAAAATGGATTAGTGATTACTTAAGACTAGGGAGTGGGGATGATGGGAAGTGACTGATAATGGGTATGAGTTTTTGGGGGGTGGATGTTGAAAGTGCTGTAAAATTTTATTGTGATGATGATTGCACAACTCTGTGAATGTACCAAAACCCACTGAACTGTAAACTTTAAATGGGTCAACTTATGATATGTAAGTCTCTTGGTGAAGTCGTTAGTACATAGATAGACACAGACTAGGCCCTGGACAGCATCTATTGTCAATTAAAGGAAAACAATGAAGAACCATGAACCACGCTTTAGGGTTAACAAAGAGTCTTAGTTGACAAGGGAAAGTTTTTCATTAAGAGAAATTCCAACAAATAAATATGGAAGAAATGAAATAGAAAATCATCGTTTTGTAATCCTTAAAAAATGAACTCGGAACAAAGATCATCAAGGAATGAAGCTATTAGGCAAAGCTCAATGAAGTTACTGGAAATTGTATAATGGAGGAGTCAGTCAGTCTCCACCTAAACCCATAAGCTATTTCAGTTTCACAGAGGAGACAGCTAGGTATCATGTCCCTCCTCTGTGATACCGTGTGCTTCACACACAGTGTTGCTTAAGTGTTCTTGGTGAAGTATGGAAGGATGTTAAACCTGAATTTACTTAAATCTTCCAAGCTAACTTCCAATTTACAGAAAGTTTCCTGGTAAAATAAGTTAAATGAGGCCACAAAGGAATCAAATTGAGACATCCAGTATATAGGACATTCTATAGGACAATTAACCAGTTTCTTAAGTCAAAGGGATGAAAGTTTTAAAAGATGGGAATACTACTTAGATAACTCCTTGCTTGGATTCTGATTTTAATAACTTGTATGTGAAAAAGACATTTTTGGAGAAGATATAAAAATTTAAAATATGGCTTTGACTTGGATAATACCAAGGAATTCTTGCTGTTTTTGCTATGTATGATAATGACATTGTAGTTTTCAAGAAGTTGTGCACATTGTTAAAGATGCCCATTAAAACATGCTGAAATGAGGTGACATGAGGGTTAGCATTTCCCTTAAAACACTTCAGCTACAAAAAAAAATAGAGTGCAAAATATTGATAATTGTTCCATGTTTGTGATGGGTATATGGAGTTTGTTGTATATCCTCTCCACTTTGTATTTGAAAATAGTTATAATCAAAAATTTTGTTTGAAGAAGTGTGTGCCATGTAGAATCACCATCTTCTCCCCAGTCTTTTCCCTCCTCTTGCATCCACTGAAACGTGGCAAACTGAGAGTTTCCAATTATTCAAGGTGGAGGTTGACATCACAGTGCAAATCCTTACAGTGGTAATAAATTACAAGTGCACACTTACTCATTTCTCATCTTGTTTTGTACAAGATCGAACATTAGCCAACACATTCATGCAGGATGTTTTAAGTCTTATTTTTTTTTCTTTAGAAGCAATGGAAAGCCTATGTGTTTTTAAAAATTTTTTATTGGAGTATGGTTCTTTACAATATTGTGTTAGTTTCTGCTATACCGGAAAAGTGAATCCACGATACGTGTGAATGTATTCCTTCTTTGTCACCAGAGAGCGCTGAGTGGAGTTGCTTGTGCTATACAGTGGGTTCTCAATGGCTTTCTGTTTTATACATAATAGTCTATAGATGTCAATCTCAACCTCCCAATTCACCCCACCCCTTTCCCCCCCTTGGTGTACATACACTTGTTCTCTATGTCTGTCTTTCTTGGAAGGATATTGCCAATGTGGTTTTTTTATCTTTTAATGATTCACACAGAAAAATTTTATTAATACTGCTTGAAATGTTATGGAAATAACATTAATGCTAAATAAGCATTCATATAACAAACCCCCTCAATGGATTGCAGTTCCAGGGTAGTTTCTATGTAAGGAGTTCAGAAAGTCCAACATTACAGGACCAGGAAGGTCAAAGTCAACTTAGAAGGTAATTCTAGATAGATTTCAATTACCCATACTCTAAGCATTGACTCAACCCCAATTGGATGTTCACCAACCACTATGGTCCAGAGAGGTCACAATAGAGAACTTTACGAGGTGCTGCCAAACCACTGTCTAGCTCATATTTGTCAACCTCTCAATTGCCCTTCAGCTTGTTGGTGATTTCTCTACAACATCTGGAGGTCTGTTCCAATGCCATCTCCCACAATCAGCTTCCAATTCCAGGGAGTCAAATTCGAGCATCAAAACAATGCCATTTGAGCCTCATTGCTTTTTAGACCCAACCAGACAACTCACATGGAGGAAGATTGGGTTATGCAAAAAGCTCAAGAATTAAGAGTTACTCAGGCTTGGGTTTGAACCCTGCTCCATCATTTACTAGGTGGAAAAAAAAAAAAAAAGACCTTTAGTGTTGAACTACTTTGAGTATCATTTGTTTTTAGAAGTCAAAGTGTTAGCATTAAGATACAAGAGCTAACACATATATATAAAGCTGAGTATGAGCCTGGCATAAAATACGTGCTTAATAAACATGCTCCCTCTGCCCATCTTCATTACTGTCAGAAATGCACATGCCCTACCATGGGCTTCTTGGGACTTGAAGCACAGGAAGGGTGGTTTCAAGCCATGGTTCTCTGTTTTTACTTCATTGGGCTTGACAGAGCCTCTTTGAGGTTAAAAGTTCTCAAGTAATGCAATGGTAGAAGTGGTTGATGATCATAGTTTTACTTATAGTAGTGATGGAGAAAATTGAAAAATGTGAACTTATTTGAAAGGTTGTTGTTGTTGTTCAGTTCCCCAGTCATGTCCAACTCTCTGTGACCCCATGGACTGCAGCATGCCAGGCCTCCTTGTCCCTCATCATCTCCCTGAGTTTGCCCAAGTTCATGTTCATTGCATCAGTGATGCCACCCAGCCATCAACATCCTCTGACGCCCTCTTCTCTTTCTTCCCTCAGTCTCTCCCAGTATCAGGGACTTTGAAAGGCATTCAGAGGGTAAAAATCAATAGGAAAAGACTTGACAATGAATGGTTTGATAATAGGAGTCAAGTTGGACTCAGATTTCTCTCTTGAGGAACAAGTAGGCTATCTATAGTGAAGAAGACCAGGTTTGTAAGGAAAGAGCCTAAGTTGTGTGTAAAACATGCTGAATTCGATGGGTTTGTCAAGTCAGTTGGCTATTTGGTTCTGTATCCTGGGGGGAATATCTTGGCTTCTGGAAATCTTTGAGATGGATTTGTGAATGACACATCAATATAAAAGTGGCGTGTGTGTACTCAGGTGCTCAGTTGTGTCCAACGCTCTCCAAACCCATGGTCTGTGGCCCACCAGGCTCCTCTGTCCATGAGATTTTCCAGGCAAGAATACTGTAGTGGATTGCCATTTCCTTCCCCAGGGGATCTTCCCAACCCAGGGATCAAACCCGTGTCCCCTGTGTCAGCATTGTTCTCTTAACAAGCAACTTTTCATGAGCTCAAGGGCCATCTTCTCTATTCAAGGTTGTCAGCCCACGCTGCGTTACAATCATCTGGTCTCACACTGCTCGTTATTCTGACACAGGCTGTTGCCATGGTGCCTATGGTCTCTTCATTTCACACCTTATGTTTTAACTGTCTCCTCATGTTGGATTGTAAGACCTCTACGGATAGGTATCATGGCTTACTCATTTTTAACAAGTTTCCAATGTTTTGTAAGCACTTAGTTCTGTTAAAGTTATTAATGAGGAGGCAAATTAAGACTATTTAAAATTAAATCCTGGAATATAGCTAGTGTGACAGTTTAAAAACAGTAGGCTCCCTCTCCCTCTCCTATTTTTCTAAAATGATCTTTTAGAATGAATAGCAGTAGTACCTGCTTGCCTCATCTCCCCCTCTCCTACAACACAAAGAGAAAATAAAAGGATGGAATTCTGAAGTGGATAGTGTAGGATGTACAATTTTTTAAGTAATAAAGCTAAATCACCCACAGCTGGATTATAAACACACTATGGAAAAAGCTGTTTCTCAGTAAATTCTTAATGCTAGCTATTTAACTGAATGGCAAATAATCGTTCATCATGTAGGGGAGGAAAACCTTTTCCTCTATCCTTTTAGGTTTATAAATGAGGCTTGCAAATTAAGCTGACAAAAGACAGATCAACAAGAGAACAGTCATGCATATTTTATTGGTTTTAATATTTTTACATGTAGTTTGTGGGGAGGAGCCCACCAAAAAGAAGTAAAAGCCCAGAAAAGTCAGTTAGATTTGGGGCTTATCTACCATTTTAACAAATGGGAGAATTAACTAGACAAAGGGAAGGGGGTCTGGGCTCCTAGATGTAGGGAATTTGGGGAAGGTGAAAATATGGGGAAACTAGTGGAACACATGGGTTGTTTAGTAAGGTTTGTTATGCTGGCTCAAGTCTATGACTCTGCAGTGATATTGTCGGGGGAGTTTGTAATGTCCTTAGTTCTGTCTCGTTGCAACAAAAATTTGAAGCAATGGATGGACCAGTGTTATAGCCCTGTGTGATTTCCGCTGATGGACCAGTGTTAGAGCCCTGTGTAATTTCCCCAAACTGACCAGTGTTACAGCTCCATGTTACAGCTTAGTTTATTTAGAAAGCAAAGGAAGATACATCCTCCAGGCATGAGGGCGGGCCAACCTAAAAGACACGAACAGAAGAGAAACCCCCAGCCCAATTTTGGCTCCTCTTTTTTATTTATTTATTTAGACTGAGCCAGCTCTTAGTTGTGGCATTTGGGATCTAGTTCCCTGACCAGGGCTCGAACCTGTGCCCCCTACTTTAGGAGCACAGAGTCTTATCCACAGGGCCACAAGGGAAGTCCCTGGCTCCTCTTTTTATATGCTTTTTTCTCCTCGCCCTGGGTCTGCCCTATGCAAACTGGGCTAGCTAGGAGGGCTGTTTGCTTCACCTGAGGTCCTCACTCTGGTCCTCAGACCTTCCTGTGTTCTATTTTCGTGGGCTTTTCCCTTCTTTGTCTTTTAGCCACCACCCTTCTGAACTCCTTTTTCCTATTCTAACTACCTAACCATATTGAAAGTCATTTTCCTCTTCCTGTTGCAGGAGAGGGAAGAGGAACACCTTCACAAAGTGTATGCCCTGCTTTTAGGCAGAAAGTGGAAGAGCAGAGAGTTGTTCCTGAATCTGCTGCTTCTCATTTGCCTTCAATTCAAAATAGTTCTTTTACTAAAGGGATGTATTTTGGGATGGCATACTTGGATCCCCTTCAGTCACATAATGCAGTTATAACTATTAATTGATTCCATATCACTTTGCTACTTTGCTTACTGGATCAAAGCTTTTTATCGGAAAAAAAAAAAAAAAAAAGAAATGAACTGAGGCGATCTCCAGTGTTCTTCTCAGGTCTCAAATTTCATTAGAAGACATACTTTTCATCATCTGTCTTACATGATCTTCACATTCATAGAAACTAACTTCATAAGAAATTCTAATGTACCTGCTACAGAATGTTATACAGAGAATGTGAGGACTGATAATGGAGGACTTTAGCCCATTCTTTCAGTAGACAGTTGGCTGAAAAGATCCAGCTCTTAAGATTTAATAGTCATCTTTATACCAAAATATTTAAAATTTTCTGAAATCAACTACTTATAAAGTTTGTGACATAACTTTAATTGTATACTAAAAAACACAATTGTGTCAAATGTGTTTTATTAAATATGCCAAAATGCTGACCATCTGATCTCAGTATCACATTCATGTGGTAAAAAATTCTAGTGTCTAATTTTGAATCTTTACTATCCTTGGAGGGCCATAGACATATTCATTATCCACATGTGATTTCAAACATAACCTAATGACTAGAGATCCTCTAAATTTCCTAGATTTATGAGTCAGTCAAAATACATAGACAATGCATTTGTCTCCAGTTTCTATCACCTACATCATTATTTAAAATGTCTACATACAGCAATGGAAGCAATTATCAACCTAACCAGACCTTAAAATATTGGAGTCTGAGAACAAAAGAAATTCTAGAAATATTTAGTGTTACTATTTCAACCTGGGGAGAGGCAAGGGGACTCAACATACTTTTAATGCTGGTGTTTTCCCATTAGAGTAAATGTTGGTGTCTATTTCAGGATACTGATACCTCAATATAATTTCCCTTTTTTTTTTCTATACAAGAATATGATCAAAATGTCCAAATAAGACAAAAAAGAAAACTCAAGTTTCCATTTTTACATTTTGATCTAAACTAGATGCAGCAGCCATTGTTAATATTGATGAGTTCAAGTATGTGTCATTGTCCTAACTGATGTATCCAAGCCTCAGAATGATTCTGCCTTTGCATCCCTGAAACTTAATGTGAACAATTTCGTTCAAAACAATCCCATAATAGGGCCTTTATTGTTGGTTCATTAGCATCCAGAGACAGTATCACAAGGGATTATTCCCTTTTAGTCTGTAGTAGATTTTTTCTTTTCTTCTCACTGACATTGTGTTTTTATCTGAGATGATTGCTGTGAATGATCAGATGCCAAATACAACATGAGCTTTTTATCTAAGTTCTGTAAAAAAAATGAAATAAAATAAAAAAGACCTGGGAAAGTACCCATTCTGCCACTAGAAAAACTTTATAGTAGAAATTAGAATTATAATATGCTGTGGTGTCATATTAAAACTAGGACCCACTGCCAATTTCATTGTAATCAGTTTACCAGGCTTCCATGGAAACAACTTTTTCCCTGACTAAATTACTATACATCCCCAAATTTTGGAAACAAACTCTACACAGATGCAGAATCAAAATAGAACAAAACAAAGAGTTGGCAATATTCCATTGAATCAGGGCAGTGGAGGCAAACAGATTGTGTAATTCAGCCATTTTCCAACCTCACCCCCACAAGTATTTTTATTTATTATCTGAATTCATTCATTTATTCAAGGATTTATTGAGCATCTACTATATGATAGGCATCATTCTAGGCACATGAGGACACAGCTGTGACTTAAATAGTCAACAATCTGCCAGCCAAGAGTTTATATTCTAGTGCAGAAAAATAGAAAATAACGAAATGAATAAAATACACACTATATATATATACTTGTAAACTGTATGGCAGAAAGGGGTTAGAAGTGAGTTAGATGTTCTAGGGGTAGGTGGTGCTTCAATTTAAATGGGATGAGCAGGAAAATCTGCATTTAGAAGGTGCTCTTTGAGCAAATACCTGAAAGTGGTGGGGAATTGAGCCAAAGGGATCATCGAGGAGAAATTCTGAGAAGCAAAAGAAACAGCAAAGATCCTGAGAGGAGTGTGTAGCATGTTTCTGCACAGCAAGGGAGATTGTGTAGTTGGCAGGAAATAAATGAGGAGGTGCCTAGTTAGGGGTGGGTGAGTTTACAGAGCTAAAGAGGAGGGGTCATTATAAGGTTTTTGGCTTTTGGCCTGAGGGAAATGGGAAACTTAATGGAGTTTTGATCAAAAGAGTGACATGATTTACTCTAGCTGCTGGGTAGAAAATATACTTGGGAAGTAGATCAGGGAGGTGGAGAGAGACTGAGGCAGGGACTATTAAGAGCTATTGCAATAAACCAGGTGGGAGAGAATAAGAGCCTGGAAGAGGGTGGTAACAACAGAGATGATGATGATAATTAATATTCAGATTCTGAATATATTCAGAAGATGGAGCTAGCAGGACATGCTCTGGGAGTGGATGTGGTTATATGAGAGAAGAGGACTCAAAGTCTAATGATTTTAGCCTAAACAACAACAAAAACCAGATGGATTTACTGAACTGAAGAGGAATATGAAATGTGAATGAGTCAGCTTTGGGGGAAATTCAGGAATTCAGTTTCAGATATATGAATTTTGATATGACCGTTACACATCTAAGTGGTGATGGCAATAGGTCAATCTGGATGTCGATATCTGGATGTAAATGAGATATTATTTTTTTCTCAACTATGTCTTAATGGCAGTTTTTAATAAGAACTTTTAAGCAAAAAGAATGTTTAAGAACAGAGTGGAAGCACATGGAACTCAGTCGCAGCAGGAGAGCCGTGCTGTGCTCTATGTGTGTGTTAAGTCGCTTCGTCGTGTCCAACTCACTGAAACCCCATGGACTGTAGCCCGCCAGGCTACCTCTGTCCATGGGATTCTCCAGAGAAGAACACTGGAGTGGATTGCCATGCCCTCCTCCAGGGGATCTTCCCGACCCAGGGATTGAACCTGAGTCTCTTATGTCTCTCTCTTGCATTGGCAGGTGGGTTCTTTACCACTAGCACCACCTGAGAAGCCCTGGGTTTATGGGTTAGAGAAGAACAATTCACCTTCTCACCCTCTCTTTTTTCTGAATCGTAACATCTCTTAGCACTGTTGCTCTTTGCATATTTGCTTTATTCTGCCCATTGCTGTCTCACTTCCTCTGTTCAATAACATGTGTCTCTTCACAGCAGTAAGGTCAGACAGAATATATACCTCTGACTTTCCAACTTGTCAGTAGCTAACTGACCTACAAATTCTAGGAGAAAAATTCTGATTAGCTAGTATGTGTTAAGTATCACCTCCTAGAGAATCTGGATCGGGAAGGGGTTAGAGATGTCAGTATCATAAGCTCTTATACTAGATAATGATTATTAGGAAAATTTTGCTAAAGTAATTAAATTTGTTTCCTCTGACTTTCCATGTTGCTTTGATCTTGTTATTCCAAATCTAGCTACTGATCAGGATTTGGAGCTTTGTGTGTTCAGAAATTCTTCAAAGAAACTGAATCAATGTATTGTAAAAATGATCTTCAGGATTAATGAAAACAATAACTTTTTTCCCACATGCAAAAAGAGCATGTTAATTACTCAGGGTCTTCTTGGACCCAGTTTTCTTGGACCTCTTCAGGATGTTACAGGTCATCGCGTGCTGCTCCAGTAGCTCTGAGTGGGGTCAGGAGTTTGTAGCATTTGCTGATTTTCATGGACTAAATATTCCCAATATGGCCATTCAAGCTACCAATGTAATGTCACTAAACACAGAATTGGGAAGAGATGTGAAAAATCGGCACTGGTCAATCCAGGATTATCGTTGAAAGGGTATTTTTTACCCCTATATGCAGTGGATTTGGGGGCCCTTTCCCACATCATATCTGGAGCTTAGAGAGCTTTTGAAGTTGAAGACATATATTTGATAGCCATTAATAAATTAATGATATTTAAGAGTGTGGTATTGGATAAAGACAGAAGGAGGGTGAATATAGAGGAGCGTTTAGGGCACAAAATTTGATAACAAGTCAGAGTGAAGGAGGAAGAATCCTTAAAAGACTGAGAAACAGCAGCTCATCAAGGTGAGAGAAAACTAGAGAGCTGATTACTAGAAACCCTGTGATGGTTATCCCAGATGAGACTGGAAAGATAGGAAGAGGCCAGACCTTTCAGAGCCTCATAGGTAATGTTAAGACAGTTTTTGTTTAATATAAACCAGCACTTGCTTTATGTCTTGAATTTGAAATATTATGTTACAAAGATTTCAATATGTCTTACTTTAGTTCTAACATCTAAATATTTCCTTTCAAAAGGTCAAATGTTTAAATTCTACCAAATTGGCCAAAGTGCCAAAATATCATGAAAATATAATTTTTAGTTAGATGATTTAAAATAATGAATTTTTTCTAAATTTAAAGATGTCTATGTTCTGGAAAAAAGAACAGATTATAAAATATTATTCAAAGCTTAATTTGGCCCAGTAGTTTAATGTGCTAATTCATAAGCTAGTGTGAATGGTGGCCTTATTGTGTTGAACTGTAGAGATATTTTCCCCTACCTATTTTTTCTTAATTTATAGCAAGCATAATATGAAAATCTTAACCAAGTCCTTGAATAGACACACCATATTTAAAGCCTTTTTAAAAAGCAGAAAGATTGGTGTTTATTGCTTTTTATGTACACATTAGATTCAATTAAATAAAAGTAAGTGAAAATAAACCCACAAAATATTCTTAGTTCCTTTTTATATTGCAGAAAAATGCATTTCTTATCTCTCTTACCATATAAATATTAATCTGGCATCTTGTTAGAATCAGAATGATCTTAAAGACTGAGTGGCTAGTGGGTGTCATTTGAGAATCGCATCAACAGTTTCGGATGGTCCTGATCATCTGTCACTGCACATTGTCATCTCAGCTGGGCCACCCTGGCAATATTGCAGCAGGCTATTGTTTATTGAGAAAGCTAATATTAGGAAGAGATGTGATAAGAATGCCTTTTAAAAAACTAATTGAGTGCTATCTGTTTTTGGCAATAGCATCTTGTATCTCTCTATAGTTTATCGCTTTAGAGTCCTTTATTCAGGCTTTTTATAAAACCCCATTATTTAAAAATAGAGGGCAGAGTGATGGCATGTAAGAAGCTTTATATATTAGTCTGATGCTCAATGATAACCCTTTCTCCTCTACCACCCAACAAACCCTACTTTATTGGAAAGCATGGGAAAACCTGCTGAAAACTGAGATATGAGTCATAATCCCAGTGTTCATTTCAATCATCAAAAAATGTTTGTAGTAATGTTTAGGTAGGAAAAAAGCAAAGCCAAAATATTGAAAATATTAAGGGTGGGGAGATTTCTATTCAGTCATGCCTATATTTTTCAGCTGATTCTTCTTATTATTTGATTATAGAATCCTTAAATAGGACAGATAGGCGAAGATAAAGAAACTATATGATAAAGAAAGTACAGTAAAATATTAATTGTAGAATCTAAGTGGTTTTAATTGTACAGTTTTTTCTCGTTTTTAGTATGCTTGAAAATGTTCATAATAAATTATTGGAAACAAAATACTCAAATATTCCCCTTTGGCCCTGTCAGTGAACATGAATAGATATTTGTTTGTTTCATTAAATGATTATTTATAGTAAATTTAAATTAAAATAATCTTGCAGCATTTAATGCTCTTTGCTAAGGAAATTCCATACTTCCAATCTGAACTTAAAGAAATATAAACTGGGAGGAAGGATCAATGAATTGTAATATTTAGGAAAAACACAGCTGAATATAGAGATAGGAAATTTCCCACAAGAAAATGGAAATGGGAAATTGTATTTATGTTTTGTAAAAGATCTGGAAAGAAATCAGAGTGCAAAATGTTCCAGTTCTTTTGACAGAAGTGCATTAACCTGATTAACTTTCACACTAAAGTTTAAAATAATTTGAGAGTAGAAATTGTATTTTACTTAATATTTGCTTTTTATACAAAATCCTTGCCATCCAAAAACCAAAAAGTAAGAGCTAACTTAGCTTCTGGTGACAAGGACTTTCTCCTTTGTTAGGATACTTCTCTGGATCGGCCATGGCATTCTGGGACTTGGGCATAGTTTTAGGTCTCTCTGTCTTTTCCTTCCCTTCCGCAGAGAAGAGGATGAAAGCAGAAGTATCAGATGGGCTGTAGGCGCCCATCTATGTAGTAGCACAAATACCAGCTGATCATATTTCTGGTCAGGTACAAAGGAACAAATGGCTGTTGGTTTCCCCAAATGTTGTTTACCCTTCTGATATTCTTCCCAACAACCATCACATATAAATATGTATGGTATTTATTTTAGTGTGCAGCTGAGAACAAATTCAGCAAGGTGCTCTGGTACCAATATTTATTGTTTGATATGAACCTACTGAGCCTTTTAACTGAATGGATTTGAGACTTTCATAATGGCTGATCCTTTAAAATATCCTAAAAAATGGAATTCTCAACACTTGGTTTTTTGCATGAAGGATTTTGTGCAAACCTGTGGCAGAGGCAAGGAACTAGGCATGATCTTGGCTGCTAATTGTTATGCCCATAGATCTTGAAAAGATTTCTATTTTGTGGCAAATGCAATGTGTCAAGTATCGCAGTTATACTCCTTTTTGAAACAGGGTTAGGCAGCAGCAGTAGCAGGAGCAAAGTACGTAGCATCAGTGATGAAAGTGTCAGGGAGCTGGGAACTAGGGACCAGGACCTATTTCCTAACTTAAATATACCAGAGAAGAGAAAACACTCAAAGTGAAAGTGGGTTAGTTGCTCAGTCGTGTCCAACTGTTTGTGATCGCATGGACTGTAGCTCTGTCCATGGGATTCTCCAGGTAAGAATACTGCAGTAGGTAGCCATTCTCTTCTTTAGGGGATCTTCCTTCCCCTCATTAGGAACATCTTCATTTTAAATGCCTTAAAACATTATATTTTCTGAATTTTCTTTATCTTTCAAAATGATATTAACATTCCTAAACTGGAACCAAAGAATTCATTTGGCTTGATGGACAAGATGGTTTTCATCAGTGGTTTTGAAGTAGTGGGTGGAAAGGGTTAGTAAGGAAAGGAGGACCAGGTCAGGAAGGTGGACCAAAATGTACAAAGAGACAAAATTGCAAGATGCAGCATCTCCACAGTCTCCAAAAGGCATCAGCTCCAAGAACTACCAGACAGCAGTAACACAGTTCAAACAATGAATATTTTATCAGTCAAGACCCAGCTCAGGAAATGAAGAGCACGCTAGAAATGTTAAGAATAAATAAATCTGATACCATAAATTATTACTTTAAAAAATATCAAATGGTGAAGGGGTGGTTTCTAGTTTGAACTTTTAAGAATGACTCTCAGATCAATGAAGGTCTGACACACGAGGGAAGAAGCTACCATCTTGATGGCTGCCACTGGAGCTGTGAATGCAGGAACACGCCCCAGTAGCTGATCCAGAAATCAGGACGTGAAGTCACGAACATGCTGCTGTTGATGCTGTTGCAAATACTTCAAGTCCTCTAGGAGTTTAAACAAGAGTCACTGAAATACTTACGCAGAACAAGCTTGCCTTTCTTTCTTATCTGCTAGCATAAAGAAAAAAAGAGGGGTAGGAAAAAGACTTCCACATCGCCTTTGCCTTCCAAATCTTAGAAAAGAGTAGCTAGTTGATAGAAGTAATTGACATCTAGCATCAGTTTCAAGGGCATCTCAGAAATACAGATTTTGCATTTCCAGTTACTCTAAATCTAGGTTGAAGGGAGGAGTCAGTTCACAATATCCACTGTAGAATCAATGTCTGAGAATAGAAAATGTTTATAAATGTTTGTATAATTATTCTAAATTTAAGTTCCTAGATCTAAGATCATAATGTGGATAAAATAATTATGTAACATATAAATATATATCTCAGGCTTCCCAGGTGGTGCTAGTGGTAAAGAACCTGCCTGCCAATGCAGGAAACCTAAGAGACGAGTGTCCAATCCCTGGTTTGGGAAGATTCCCTGAAGGAGGGCGTGGCAACCTACTCCAATATTCTTTCCTGGAGAGTCACATGGGCAGAGAAGCCTGGTAGGCTACATTCCAAAGAGTCATAAAGAGACATGACTGAAGTGACTTATCACACATGCATGAATATATATCTCATTTAAATATGTATGAAGGTAATTAATATTCAGACAGAAGGCAGAGTGCAAAGTCTCTTGACTGGCTGGATTCAAATCCTGATCATACCATTCATTAAATATGTGATATGTACAGTTCTGTGAACTGTGGTTGGCTCATCAATAAAATAAGAATTACAATAGTTGTATCTCATAGGGTCGATACCAACAATAAATAAGAAAACACATGTAAAGTACTTATATAGTGTCTGAGTCACTGCTATTATTGTGCTGGTTTTACTATTGTTGTATGCTGGCCTCAAGACACCTCAACTACTTGGGTTGGGTTTGAAGTCCAGTTATAAGATTTACTAATGTTGTGACTATGGGAAATTTATTTAAATATCTGTGCCTCAGTATCCTCATGTATAAAATTGAGATTATAATGGTACCTGTCACAGAGTTGTGATAAGAAATAAATGAAATAGTACATATAAAGTGCTTTGAAGAGTATCTGACACAAAATAAGATCCAGGTTATTTTTAAAAACATCTAACATTTAGTTATTGAATTTACCATAACAACATCCTCCAGTGAACATTTTCTTTCTGAAGATTTAACACAAGATCTTTCTTTTTGCAGTTCTCCTAAAGAGAAACAGAATAAACCTATTCTGTTTATTATATCTTATAGACACTGATTGCATTATAAACTGTCTCAGGCCTGAAGCAGTCTAGACTGGTACACAATATTCATGTGCTATCTAGATATGATATGATGGATGTTCCATGTAAAATCTTTACTAGTAATACAGTAGATGCCAAAGGATACAAACTCTAGAGTGTAACACTGTTAAGTTTGTCTCTCAAAACCAGTGAATAATGACAGTAGAATTTTGAAGTGAATGCTTTTGAGAGTATGATTACAGATTGATTTTATAAAGTTAGGTTTGTTTACAAGAAAAAAAAATTAAAGTCGTATCTGACAAACAAGAAATAATACTCATTTTTTGATCAGTTTAGTGGAAATTACTTTGAGCTCAGGAGAACTAACCTGTGGCAAATCCCCATTCACACTTACTGTCCCTGTGAATTTAGACTTGCTCCTAACCTCTCTGGGACCCTATTTCCATATGGAGCTACCTGACAGGGTTCTTGGGGAAATTACATTTAAAGTTTATTCATCTTCATGCCCATTGGTTTAATAGGTACATGTTCTGGAGTTCTTTTTATTCTAAGACTCAGTGAGCATTTTATACTAAATGATTATTTTTTGTACCTATAACTTATTATCACTAACAGATTCTATGAGTCTATGACCCGAGTACAACTTTAGATTATAAAAATGTAAAGCCAATGAAAAGGTAAACTGAAGAAATACAATTATACTATGAAAAATGGAAATGTTTATGTGAAAATGTATTAAGTTATGTCTTGATTGTCAGTTGTAGGTTCTGTAGGCTCTGTGGTTACTCCAGAGGGTTGAAGCTCAAGCTTTGGCATTTACTGCTTTCTTGATCTTGAGAAAATTGTTTAACCTTCTAGCATCAGGTTCCTCATTTTTCAGTTCAGTGCAGTTGCTCACTCGTGTCCAACTCTTTGCAACCCCATGAATCGCAGCACGCCAGGCCTCCCTGTCCATCACCAACTCCCGGGGTCTACCCAGACTCATGTCCATTGAGTCAGTGATGCCATCCAACCATCTCATCCTCTCTTGTCCCCTTCTCCTCCCACCTTCAATCTATCCCAGCATCAGGGTCTTTCCAAATGAGTCAGCTCTTCGCATCAGGTGGCCAAAGTATTGGAGTTTCAGCTTCAGCATCGGTCCTTCCAATGAACACCCAGGACTGATCTCCTTTAGGTTGGACTGGTTGGATCTCCTTGCAGTCCAAGGGACTCTCAAGAGTCTTCTCCAACACCACAGTTCAAAAGCATCAATTCTTCAGCACTCAGCTTTCTTTACAGTCCAACTCTCACATCCATACATAACTACTAGAAAAACCATAGCCTTGAATAGATGGATCTTTGCTGGCAAAGTAATGTCTCAGCTTTTTAATATGCTGTCTAGGTTGGTCATAACTTTCCTTCCAAGGAGTCAGTCTTTTAATTTCATGGCTGCAGTCACCATCTGCAGTGATTTTGGAGACCCAAAAATAAAGTCAGCCACTGTTTCCACTGTCTCCCCATCTATTTCCCATGAAGTGATGGGACTCAATGCATGATCTTTCTTTTCTGAATGTTGAGCTTTAAGCTAACTTTTTCACTCTCCTCTTTTACTTTCATCAAGAGGCTTTTTGGTTCTTCACTTTCTGCCATAAGGGTGGTGCCATCTGCATATCTGAGGTTATTGATATTTCTCCCAGCAATCTTGATTCCAGCTTGTGGTTCATCCAGCCTAGCATTTCTCATGACGTACTCTGCATATAAGTTAAATAAGCAGGGTGATAATATACAGCCTTGACGAACTCCTTTTCCTATTTGAAACCAGTCTGTTGTTCCATGTCCAGTTCTAACTGTTGCTTCCTGACCTGTATACAGATTTCTCAAGAGGCAGGTCAGGTGGTCTGGTATTCCCATCTCTTTCAGAATTTTCTACAGTTTGTTGTGATCCACACAGTCAAAGGCTTTGGCATAGTCAATAAAGCAGAAATAGATGTTTTTCTGAAAGTCTCTTCCTTTTTTGATGATCCAGCGGATGTTGGCAATTTGATCTATGGTCCCTCTGCCTTTTCTAAGTCCAGCTTGAATATCTGGAAGTTCACGGTTCATGTATTGCTAAAGTCTGGCTTGGAGAATTTTGAGCATTACTTTACTAGCGTGTGAGATGAGTGCAATTGTGCTATAGTTTGAACATTCTTTGGCATTGCCTTAAGATCCTCTGGAGAAGGAAATGGCAACCCACTCCAGTACTCTTGCCTGGAAAACTCCACGGACTGAGGAATCTTGTAGTCTACAGTCCATGGGGCCGCAAAGAGTTGGACACAACTGACTACTTCACTTCTTTCAGTTCAGTTCAGTTCAGTTCAGTTCAATTCAGTCGCTCAGTTGTGTCCGACTCTTTGCGACCCCATGAACTGCAGCACGCCAGGCCTCCCTGTCCATCACCAACTCCTGGAGCTTACTCAAACCCATGTCCATTGAGTTGGTAATGCCATCCAACCATCTCATCCTCTGTTGTCCCCTTCTCCTCCTGCCCCCAGTCCCTCCCAGCATCAGGGTCTTTTTCAGTGGGTCAACTCCTCACTTCTTTATGAGGAATGAAAACTGACCTTTTCCAGTCCTGTGACCACTGCTGAGTTTTCCAAATTTGCTGGCATATTGAGTGCCACACATTCACAGCATCATCTTTTAGGATTTGAAATAGCTCAACTGGAATTCCATCACCTCCACTAGCTTTGTTTGTAGTGATGCTTTCTAAGGCCCACTTGACTTCACATTCCAGGATGTCTGGCTCTAGGTGAATGATCACACCATCGTGGTTATCTGGGTCATAAAGATCTTTTTTGTATAGTTTGTCTGTGTATTCTTGCCACCTCTTCTTAATATCTTCTGCTTCTGTTAGGTTCATACAATTTCTGTCCTTTATTGAGCTCATGTTTGCATGAAATGTTCCCTTGGCATCTCTAATTTTCTTGAAGAGATCTCTAGTCTTTCCCATTCTATTATTTTCCTCTATTTCTTTGCACTGATCACTGAGGAAGGCTTTCTTATCTCTCCTTGCTATTCTTTGGAACTCTGCATTCAAATGGGTATATCTTTCCTTTTCTCCTTTGCTTTTTGCTTCTCTTCTTTTCACAGCTGTTTGTAAGGCCTCCTCAGACAGCTGTTTGTAAATAGGGATAATTAAAGTACTTGTCACAGCCGCCAGTGAGCACCTGCTGCACCATCTCAATAAATATTAGCAATTATTATCATCATCCTAATCATCTTCATTAAGTACCTGCTATGTATTTCAAACTCTGATTGAGGGTTCAACTAACAAAGTATCTGACATGAATAGTCAGGTCAGTGAATTATACCTTTGTTAACCAAGTCATCTCCATATATATCTCCATATAACTTGAATTGGAGACTAATAATCTGTACTACTTTCACTAATGAATTTGCACTTTTAAAAAAATGTTTTCAATTTGAAAGGCAAGGTGTGTGTGCATGTGCTAAGTCATTTCAGTCATATCTGACTCTGCAACTCCATAAAGTATAGCTCACCAGGCTCCTCTGTCCATGAGATTCCCAAGGCAAGAATACTGGAGTGGGTTGCCGTGCCCTCCTTTAGAGCATCTTCTTGGCCCCTACAGTGTAAAAATTAATGACAAATCATTAAAACAGTTTTGCCATGTGTATTTTGCTCATGTATTAACTCATTTAATCACCACAACAACTGTAGATAGCAATATAGTCATTCTCCACGTTTTGCAAATATAGAAACTGAAGCCTAGAGAGGTTGTTTCAAGGTTACACAAATGGGAAGCAGCAGGTTGATGGTTTGAACCTAGGTTGTTGGGGCCAGGATTGTTGTTTATAGCCGGCCATTTAATGCTGCCTGACTAACTCAAACTCTGGAGTGACGCAGGCTTGGTTTTCCATTCACAGTTTACCACTCACCACGACCAGTTACTTAGCTCCTCCAATCCTGAATTTCCTCATCTATTCAACCATTATAGCATTAGTAGTTAAAACAACAGAGAATTTTATTCCCTAGAATTCAAAGGGATAGAAATAGATTGATTCTCACCCCAGAATCAATCATAGTAGGAAAAAAATTGTCTTTCCAGAGATATGACCATTTTTTTTTCTACATTTGTTTCTAGATGTATTATAGAAGCAGAGAGGTAGGGTGAGGAGAGGTTTCAGGAGCACCTGCATATTACCAGCGCGGGAATAAAAGGAGAAGATAGGGATGACTGGAGACACCTCCTGGTGTTTGGATGAAAGAGAGAGAAAAGTTTTTTATTTATTTATTTTTTTAGCAACTGCCATGAATGGTTAAATTTTTAGGATAGTAACCAAAATGATTCATAGGACTGATACTGAAGATCGTTGATAAGCAGAGAAACAGAGTTAATATTTTTAAAGCGAGCTTCAGGTGATATGTAAAAAGTGTTGAAAGTTGCTCAGTTGTGTCTGACTCTTTGTGACCCCATGGACTATAAAGTCCATAGAATTCTCCAGGCCAGAATACTGGAGTGGATAGCTGTTCCCTTCTCCAGCAGATCTTCCCAACCCAGGAATCGAACTGGAGTTTCCTGCATTGCAGGTGGATTCTTTACCAGCTGAGCTACCAGGGAAGCCCATATTAGTGGCTGTTGAAAAGATGTCTACATATTACTTTTAAATAATTTCTAAGAAGCTATATTTGGGGCATTTTCTTTTTTTAAATTTATTTTGTTGTTTTTTAATTTTTGTTTTATAATGGACTATAGTTGGGCTTCCCTGGTTGGTCAGATGGTAAAGAATCTGCCTGCAATGCAGGAGACCTGGGTTCCATCCCTGGGTTGGAAGGATCCCCTGGCAGAGGGCATGGCAAACCACTCTAGTATTCCTGCCTGGAAAGTTTCATGGATAGAGGAGCCTGGTATGCTACTGTCCATGGGGTTGCAAAGAGTTGGACACGACTGAGTGACTAAACACATAGTTGATTTACAATGTTGTGTTGTCTTCAGGGTTACAGCAAAGTGATTCAGTTATATCTATATCTATATCTATATCTATATATACATATATCTATTCTTTTCCAAATTCTTTTCCCCTCTAGGTTATTACAGAATACTGAACAGAGTTCCCTGTGCTATACAATAGGTCTTTGTGGGTTATCTGTTTTATACCATAGTGTGTATGTGGGCATTTTTCTTATGGTGAGTAAAAATTAGAATTCTTTATCATTACCTTAGATTATGTCAGAAATGGGATCACATGAACCCCTGAATTGTATCTGGGTAAACTGTGGGATCTATAATCTAGAATTTTAAAACCAAATTGCTATACTCAGCATTAAAATTACTCTGTAGGGGACTTTCCTGGTGGCACAATGGATCAGAATTCACCTGCCAAGGCAAGGGACACAGGTTCGATCCCTGGTCCAGGCAGATTCCACATGCTGTGGAGCAACTAAGCCTGTGAACTACAGTTAGTGAGGCCCATGCGCTTTAGAGTCCACACGCCACAACGCCTGAGCCCATATGCTGCAAACATGGAAGCCTGCATGTCTAGAGCCTGTGTTCTGCAGCCAGAAGTCACCGCAGTGAGAAGCCTGCACACAGCAACAAGGATTGGCTTTGCTTGCTGCACCTAGAGGAAATCTGCACAAGGAATGAAGACCCAGTGCAGCCAAAAATAAATGGATACAATTCTAAAACATAAAATTACTTTGCAATTGAGCCAAGAGTACATTTCACTTTTTTTGGTCAAAGGGTGCTGTAAAGGAGAAAGACATCCAGGAAACTGAACTTGTGATAATTACAATTGTGTTTAGGATGACCTACTTAAGACACGAAATGCCAGAAAGAAAACACACCTATTCAGCATCACTTAAATTTACCATAATAAGGAAGCCTAAAGAAGTTCTTTTTAAAGTTTTGAATTGGATATGAGTTTTACCCAAGCCTCGATGGAGACCTAATTGTCGAAAGGTTTAAAATTCTTCTGTTCAGAGAATGTTCAGGTCAGACAAACGTGGACTTCTGAGAATATGAGAAAGTACCCAGTGCTGTGGAACTTGCACAGCAAGATAATATTTTTCTTGATTCAGAATAATTATAATAATTAAAATATACTTGAGAAATTCATAAGAAAGCATCAAATAGAGAAAAAGGACTTGGTCATGATGAGGACGTGCCACTCAATCTCTAGGGATGGGTGTCTTTGGAAGCATGAAATGCTAACATGACCTAGATTGCTTAGAACTTGGGTTTTTCTATGAATGCAGCTCCACAAACATGTTTCTGGGGTGGATCACTTGATTTTATCTGTTCAGTTCCTGTGCATCTTTAAGGAAAATGCTGGCTATTCAGCTTGAAAATTAACTTCCATGAATTGTCAGTAATAGTAGAATGAATCTTGCAGACTCAGGAACAATTTGATTGTGTTTACATAAGGAGTTTTGCATAGTAAAGATGTATTGACTAACCTTGACTTTCATCACAAAATTGGAAGCCCATCTGAGTTCTTGCTAGTGACACCAGTCTGACGCCACAGTGAAAACACAGTCTGTAAAGGTAAGAGGCGATGTTATATACCTCTCGAATGATGAAGTTGGAGGATGGGATACCCCTGGAAACAAAAACTGTGTAGGCTTCAGCACACTGGAGATGGGTTCCCACCAAATAAGGTCCTTGTTGATGGAATAAATGGGTTTTTCTTATCCGTATCTAGCCTAGACTTGGTCTTACACTGGAAATTATTATTTGCTTCCAGTGTGACAAAGTCATTGTTACTGTTAGAAGTTTCCCAGGTGCAGGAAAAGTGCCTGAGCATTTTGGGTCTCCCGCATTGCAGGCAGACGCTTTAGCGTCTGAACCACACTGAGGACCTTTTGGTAGTAGGAAGTGGCCCCATATTTAGTTTGATGTGACAGGGAGTGCCATCTAGTGGTAAAGTATGACTGTGAGGGTACTTACCCTGTGAACATCCTGCTCTAAGTCTTTCCACGAACGTGGATCCGGTATGGAAAGGGATTAAATACCTCAATAAATATGATTGCTGAGAAATTGTCATTGCCTAGATTCAAGAACCGGGTGAAGGAAACTAGTGGAATCCCCAGCCTGAGTCTTTCAATGTTTCCAGAGTTTTGCTCATAATAGAGGGGAGAGGTGAGCCGGCAGGAAGTTTAGGCTGCATGCAGAGATCTCTAGAGTACACCAGAGAGCGATACCTATCTGATCGATCAAAGAAGATTGAACAAAATGAAGAATTTCTATTCCTCAGAATTTAACCTGGGGTTTGTGTGTGGGCAGGGGAGTTACCGTTGTGTGTTGAAAACCAATCAGAATGGAGGAAAATTATACATTTCATGATCTTTACATCAGAATGTAGACACATCTATGGTAAATAGAGAATATTTAGAAAAGGTTAGAGGAAACACTTTGCTAATCCATGAGAGGAGGTCATTTGCTTGTCTGAAAGTTGCATTCATATAGCAAGCATACTACTTAAAAAAAAAATATATATATATATATATACCCAATAAATAAATAAATATATACTAAGGCAGATGATGATAAACTAATCTCTATCTCAGTGAAGGATGACCACCCGCCCCCCAAAAAAAGAGAGAGAGAGAATGGCAATGATAACAGTTATAATTTATCAAGAAGTTATGGTGCATTCAAATCTAAATCAAGTACTTTATCGGTACTTTCTCATTAAATTCCTGTACTAATCCTTTTAGGTAGGTATTCTTATTATCTTCATTTTTCAGTTAAAGGAAAGCAAACTCATCTTCCTAAGAACACAGAAATGCTAAGTTAGTAGTGCCAGTAGCTGAATTCTGTTCTTTCTAATTCCCCAAATTGCTTTGTGCCAAAAATGTTGTGTTAGTTGCTCAGTCATGTCCAACTCTTTGTGTCCCCCATGGACTGTAGCCCACCAAGCTCTTCTGTCCATGGAATTATCCCCAGCAAGAATACTGGAATGGGTAGCCATTCCCTTCTCTAGGGGATCTTCCTGACCCAGGTATTGAACCCAGTCTCCTGCATTGCAGGCAGATTCTTTACCATCTGAGCCACCAGGGAAAGAAAGTCATCACAGATCTAGACATCATGTTAAAAAGCAGAGACATCACTTTGCCAACAAAGGTCTGTATAGTTAAAGCTATGTTTTTTTCAGAAGTTGTGTATGGATGTGAGAGTTGGACCATAAAGAAGGCTGAGTGCTAAAGAATAATGTTTTCAAATTGTGGTGCTAGAGATGACTCTGGAGAGTCCCTTGGATAGCAAGGACTGTCAATCCTAAAGGAAATCAACCCTGAATATTCATTGGAAGGACTAATGCTAAGGCTGAAACTCCAATACTTTGACCACCTGGTGCAAAGAACTGACTCACTGGAAAAGACCCTGATGCTGGGAAAGATGGATGGCAGGAGGAGAAGGGGATAACAGAGGATGAGATGGTTGGATATCATCACCAACTCAAGGGACGTGAGTTTGAGCAAACTCCAAGAGATACTAAAGACTGGGAAGCCTGTTGTGCTGCGGTCCATGGGGTTTCAAAGAGTTAGAACTCAGCAACTGAACAACAAATGTATCACAGGAATGTTTATCACTTCCTGGTGAGATATAGACCATCCTGCTTTGAAAAGTTTGCCCTTATCTAAATCCCACTAAGTTTGATTGGATTTCAGTTAGAGCTCAATAGATTATATAACACAAATGGTTTGAGCCTTTTTTCCCAATGTGCACATATATTGAAACATTTTAATTTTCTTGTGATTGTTTTTCCTCAAAGGACAATCAGCAGTGAGTCTTCACTTTGGTGTTGTCCTAAGAGTAGACTAAAATTAATAATGATGTACATGTTTATTTCTAAGTGGATTATTATAGTAATACCATGCCACTTTCATTTTATGACAAGGAGATGGAAAACCAAGGAAGGTCAAGGGATATGCTAAGTTACAGAAAACACTTGGGATAAAATGAATTTGTATACATATTTTTCCTAGGATTCAAAATGTGTTTTTTTTAGATGGACCTTCTTCTTGTGTTCATATCACATATTTATTTGAAATATTAGGATCTATATCAGTTCAGAGGAATTTCTTACTTATATGTTTTATATAGATTCTGAAGTCTTCTGCTTATATTACCTTGTCTTTTTCTATCACCCCCTTAAAGAAATACAATGATGAATTTCCATTTGAAAACTCTAAAATTGCTCTTGCGTTTTCACCTATAATGTCTGTGTTCAAAGCCTCACGGCTAAACCACTGGTCAGAAAATGAAAGCCAGGTCATGGGAGCAATCCTGGCCATTTTTATATAAACCTGGCTGAAGGGCTCTTACTGAGAGTGGATATCTTGTAATTGGGTCTGAACGATCCAAAAACGTTTCAGACGAGGTGGAGGAGGTTGGCGTTCTTTGCCGTTTTGACGTGTACTTGGTCATGAGTACAGAGTACTTGAAGACAAGTGAGTTGTTCTAGCTGTCTATTAAACATTCTGTTCCAAAAAGAAGGATGATACCATATTAAGAATTAAGAATTTTATTTCCATGGTTTATTAAATCAACAATTTTAGGAGGAAAAATCATATAATATCAATAGACACAAAAAGAGTCAATTGAGAAAGCTGAACAAGCATCTAAATAAATAAACAGATACGTAAGTAAGTAAGTAGGTGACTATGTGCTCAGTTCTGTCCAACTATTTGCAGCCCCATGGTCTGTAGCCTGCCAGGCTTCCCTGCCCGTGGAATTTTCCAGGCAAGAATACTGGAGCGGGGTGCCATTTCCTACTCCAGGGGATCATTCTGACCCATGGATTGAAACTGCATCTCTTGCATCTCCTGCATTGGCAGGTAGATTCTTTACCACTAGCACCACCTGGGAAACTCTAAGTAATTAAGTAAGTAAATAAATAAATGAGCAAATAAATAAATCTGAGAGAAAATCTAGAAAACTACATATTTAAGGTAGAAGCAGGCAAGATAGTACTCAAAAAGAAAATACGGAGGAAAAATAACCTCAGTTAGATATAAAAATTGCTAAGTCACTTCAGTCCCTCTTCCAGGGGATCTTCCCCACCCAGGAATCAAACCTGCGGCTCCCGTGGCTCCTGCATTGCAGGTGGATTCTTTACCACTGGGCCATCAGGGAAGTCCTGTCTATATACTACCATGTGTAAAATAGATAGCCAGTGGGAAGCTACTGTATAGTCAGGGAGCTCAGCTCTGCGGTGAGCCCTGTGAAGACCCGGAGGGGAGGGATCGGGGTGTGAGAGGGATGCTTAATTGGGAGAGGATATATGTATGTTAATTAACTTGATTGTGATAAGCATTTCACAATACATATGTATAACGAGAAAATAATTTATGGGTTGAAATTTTTCAAACAACTATGGTTTCCAATGAGTTATCAAATGTTCTGCAGTCCATATGTGGATCAAGAATTTCTTATAGCCTGATAAAACATGTCATTAATATGAGTCTTACTTACATATAATAGTAATAATGATAGCATTAGGTATTGATACAAAGAGAAAGTAAGATAATATAAGTAAAGCACTCAGCACATTTCCTGGCAAAGAATAAATGTACACGAAAATGACATCTGTTATCCTTGTTCTTATTATTCTTTTTTAAATGCTGAAATTACACATTTTTTGAAAGAATTTCACAGAGGTGAAGTGACTTTCTCGTCACATCATATCAGCAGGAACATATTGTCAATATGACTTATCTGCAGTGATAGTATCCTTAATCACCTGGCCAAGGTATTGTTTGTCAGGTTTCTCTACTCATTATTTATGGAAATAGGGAGATAGATATATATATATATAGCAGTCTATTTACTGAAAGCATGTAACTAAATGTAACTGACACTGGGGGAGGGAGTGGAGAGGGTTGGAGGAATAAAGCTTTTTGCCTGCAGATGGGAGTTTCTACATAAATTGTTAAGAATTACTAGACATTTTCATCAATATTTACTTATGGATATTTATTTCCTAATCCGAGTTATAATCTAAAACTATATTATTCTGTTGTTATTGTTCAAATTGTTCCAGCATTAGACATGGGGAGTGTTTTCAAGCTGGCTTCTCAGTTTTTTTAATGCTTCCTTAGGCCACACACAGAGAAGGCAATGGCACCCCACTCCAGTAGTCTTGCCTGGAAAATCCCGTGGACGGAGGAGCCTGGTAGGCTGCAGTCCATGGGGTCGCGAAGAGTCAGACATGACTGAGCGACTTCACTTTCACTTTTCACTTTTATGCATTGGAGAAGGAAATGGGAACCCACTCCAGTGTTCTTGCCTGGAGAATCCCAGGGATGGGGTTGCACAGAGTCCGACACGACTGAAGTGACTTAGCAGTAGCAGTAGCAGCAGTAGGCCACACAAGATTCTGCAGACTCATCTTGTGTTACCTGCCCTAGACCTGGAACCAACCATTTTTCCAGGAGTCTTGGTTCCCTTTATTGGAGAATAATCTTTAGAAACCAAAATCTGGGCCCTGGATGTGCTCATGGCTACGGAGGTGTCACTGTTTCCAGGCTCTCTCAGTGGACAGTTCTAGGAAACACACATATGAATGCAAACCCCTGTTTGTACACATAGTTATAATCATGTCTGTATCTCTCCTTCTGTGTCAGTCCATCTGCATTTTGTCTTTAGCCTCCAGAAATCTGGTCAAAGCATTGTTTTCCAAAGTTACTTAGGTAAGCTCCTTCCCCTCCCTGCACCCCTTTCAGGGAGTTGACATGACTTTTGGTGAAACCTGTATTTCCTGATTGCACAGTATGCAGAGTCAAGTCCTTCACCTGGAAAATATTTCCCTGCCAAATATTTCCCAGACTGATTAAAAATCAGTCTGATTAAAATTAAAAATATTTCCCAGACTGATTTCTTTCATGTCAATGTTCTGTAAGCTCTTTTTCTGTCTTTTGGGTTTTTATGCTATTCATTGTTTATATTATGCCATCTAATTTTATCGCTTATTCTTACTTTGTGTCAGGAGCCCGTTTATAGCAAGCCTGCTCTCTCATTTCCTTTCACCTTGAGAGACAGGCTCAATGTGATCATTCCTCCTTGCTGGCCACTTGTGGTGTGAATCACACCACCCGGACCTCAGGCGCCATACACTGGCCCCAGGTATTCATATCTGCCACAGCCTCAGCAGTGAAGTTCATGTATTCTGTTTGCTCCCTATGCTGACCTCAGGCATCCTTCAGTCAGACAGCCTGCTCAGCATCCCCATGTCCCCTTGGGATGCTCCAGATCTCAGTAGCCTCTTCACAGCACGTCAGGCTGCAGAGCCGTCACCTGGGCACTGCCCACCACCCCTGCTCTGGCGCCATACTGGCCCCATGATGTTTCCTGAGTGATTTGCTGCCCCCTTCAAAAAACCCTTTATTCCCAGATTTCTCCATCACCTATTCATGCTTTCTACCATTGAGGATTCCCATTTTCTCTTTCCCTAGGGCAAGATATAAGAGTGTAGGGCACCTGGCCCTTTCTCAAGAGTTCATGGATATTTCCTCTTTCATTCCCCCACCAGTCTGTTAGTTCAGGTCTCTAAGTTGGAAAGCATTCTCATGTAATCACACATTTTTCATTACCATATGGCTCCATGTGCCAAGTTTTTCAGATTCCAGTTTCTTGAATGCCCCAAATGCTGCACATTCTGAGCAAAGCCATACTCTTCCAAGTAGAAGTCCTCCTTTAGAAAATATTGCTATTGCTTAAAACCTCCTTCTTGAAATACAGTGGTGTTTTTTTGTTCTAGGATTTTTCTGCCTGAGGGTAATACATATCTGGAATGTCACAAAATTATACACCTCATTTTAAATGGCTATGTTTATTAAATAGCTATATGTTTTCCATTTCTCTTTACAGATAACTAATGAGAGAGCTGATTACTTAAAAACTCAAGAATAGAATATTTATTAGCTTTTATAATTTTTTCACTATCTCAAGATTAACACTCATCAGAAATGAGGTGATTATTTTTAGTCACCCTCAAGGAAGCCATTGGTGTGTGCATGTGTGCTAAGTCTCTCAGCCGTGTCTTACTCTTTGCAGCCCTATGGACTCTACCTGCCAGGCTCCTCTGTCCAACTTGGATATTTCAAAACAATATCCAACTACATATACACATGTATGTGGTTGACCTTAGGCATCCTTCAGTCAGATGACCAGATATATGTGAATATATGACATACACATATATGTATATGTAGATACATACATGAGGAGGGCATGACAACCCACTCCAGTATTCCTGCCTAGAGAATCCCATGGACAGAGGAGCCTGGCGGGCTACAGTCCATAGGGTCACAAAGAGTCAGACATGGCTGAAGTGCCTTAGCATGCAGCATGCATGCAGATACATATATAGTCCCGAGACAGTGGCCTGTAGAGTTTTCTGCCTACGGTGAGGCAGCCTCTGGCCTCTCTGAAAGCAGCCCCCATGACTGAAGCTATTTCTAGCAGCTCTCCTGAGACACCTCACTTGTGCTCCTCTCTGGGCTGCAGCGTGGGCTCCTCTCCTGCCCCGCCCCAGCCCCTGCTGCTGACTCTGAAGTTCAGGAGGCCTGGCGGAGGTGTCCTGCTGCTGCCGAGGCCACCCGCGCCTGTCCAGGCCCTGCTGTGCTGGTTCCACGGGGGCCTAAGCCAACCTGCTGAAGAGAAAAGCCCCGCTCTTGGCTTTTGTACCCCAGTCCCCTCAATCTCAGAGCACCAGTGTCCTGTACTCCCAGTACTCTGAGAACGTGGTGTAGGAAACAACAGCTCTCATTTGGGTCTTCCTTTCATGAGGCTATAAACCAGACTCTCCCTGGGGTGATGGGAGGGTGAGGAAGCAGGGAGTTGAGGACACAAGCCAAAATCTTCTCAGCAAGAGGCAGCTCAGAGCATGTAAAACCACCCATCATCCCTGCCACGGCCACTGTCTTATTGGACCAGGATGAAAATATTCAGCTCACTTTTCTTGTATTAAGAATTTTTCCCCAAGAAGATATCTTGGTCTCTCATTGCAGAGATGCCTAGAGAATTTATTCTGCCCATCTTCTTAGATATATTTCTGTTTGAAATTCTAAGATGCACAAAAACTAGGTTCAAATTTGGGTCTCTGTGATTTGCAAGTATCAAATATAACTATGTCCTTAATTGTTTCTCATCCAGGACTATGTTTTTTAACTTTTGTTTTGTATAGGAGTATGGTTGATTACCCTGGAGAAAGAAATGGCAACCCACTCCAGCGTTCTTGCCTAGAGAATCTCATGGACAGGAGAGCCTGTGGCTACAGTCCATAGGGTTGAAACACACACACGCATAATTGATTAACAGTATTGTGATAGTTTCAGGTGTACAACAGAGTGATTAAATTACACATGTAGATGTACCTATTGTTCTTCAAATTCTTTGCCCATTTAGGTTGTTACATAATATTGAGCGGAGTTCCCTGTGCTATAACTTGTCGGTTATCCATGTTAAGACAGTGAATGGGCTTGTAGACAAAGTAAGGGGAAGGGGAGGGTGAGATAAATTGTGAGAGCAGCACTGAAATATATACACTACCACGTGTCACATAGAAAGCTAGTGGGAAGCTTCTGTATAGCGCAGGGAGCTCGGCCCAGGGCTCTGTGATGACCTACAGGAGTGGGATGGGGAGGGGAAGGAAAGCTCCAGACGGAGGGGACGTATGTGTGTGTGTAGCTGGTTCACTTCATTGTACAGCAGAAACACAACATTATAAAGCAATTATACTCCCAGACTGTATTTTTGCTTTATATTGACTATGATAATTTTCTGGTGGGCAGGGCCATTATAGTATGTTAGGTAGATACTTTCATTTTTTAAACTAAAGGTCTATGAGTAGCTTAATAATTGCAATTTTTTTGTTTTCTTTCTGGATTAGGAAATGAAAGCCCAGAAAGGGCTCAGCTCATGCCTTTTACACCACCTCCTAACACTTAGCATGAACCCAACCAAATAGGACTAAATAGATCCTCAGTGCCCTAAATGTGTGTTTTATTTTCTAACACAATCTATGTTTGTTTTCTTTCCAAGTTGCTCTACAAACTTTCTGAAACACTGACAAAAGTAGCCAATAATGTAGAATAATATATAACCTTGACTGGGTCAGAGAAATGGCATGAAAAATCATAAAACAGACTTGTGAACACAAAAACATGGAGGCGGTTTAAAAGAAAACAGAGGGCAAAAGCTTACTTTGAGCCTTTGGGGAAAATCTAGTTTCTGTTTTCTGAAAAGAGAGCCTATTAAATGAGTATTAAGCATGTTGTCTGTTTTTATTGGATTATTTTCTCAAGTTGAAGTCATTTATTCAAATTATTGAATATCAGCAAGGATCTAACTTCTGATTACTTATTCATTATTTACAATAAAAGTGACTTTTACCCTATATTCCAATCTACTGCTGCTGCTAAGTCGCTTCAGTCCTGTCCGACTCTGTGCGACCTCATAGACGGCAGCCCACCAGGCTCCCCCATCCCTGGGATTCTCCAGGCAAGAACACTGGAGTGGGTTGCCATTGCCTTCTCCAATGCATGCATGCATGCTAAGTCACTGCAGTCGTGTCCGACTCTGTGTGGCCCTATGGACAGCAGCTCACCAGGCTCCTCTGTCCACAGGATTCTCCAGGCAAGAATACTCAAGTGGGTTGCCATTTCCTTCTCCATATTCCAATCTAGAAACTTGACAATGTCTAATGTTGTTATTTATATAAATAATATATTCTGTTGAAAATATAGATAAGCAAAAAGACTAAAGCTAAATTATAATTCCATCCACTGTTAATATTTTGGTATTTAATACCGTACATGGTTTCTTATGTGTATAACTTTAAAAAAAAAAAAAAAACCAGAAACCTGGGATCTACAGGATATTGCTTTGTAACCTGCCTTTCTATTTAAAATGAATTATAGCATATAGGGGTAGAAGGAAGTGGCAACCCACTCCAGTGTTCTTGCCTGGAGAATCCCAGGGACAGAGGAGCCTGGTGGGCTGCCGTCTATGGGGTCGCACAGAGTCAGACACGACTGGAGCGACTTAGCAGCAGCAGCAGCAGCATGACATGTTATTTTTCTTGGACAAGATTGATCAGCACTTTTATTGAGGACCAAGTTTAAGTGTTAATAAAAGAGATTTCCAGAAGGTATAAAGAAATTACAAATGTTCCTGAAATGGGTTCTTGTCATACAATAGGTGAACATTTCTGTAGAAGACTTCACAAAGCCAAAAAAAGAAACAGGATGGCCTAATTACTGAGTGCCTCCTGTGGGCCAGGTGTTTTCCTTCCGGCATCTCACTTATTCTCACTATTATCCTATAGAGTAGATACAATTACATCTCTGTTTTGTATATAAGGGAATCCAGGCCCAGAGAGTTGAGTCATTTGCTTGAAGGTTCTATGACATAGTTTAAAGGTCTTAGTTGAAGTTGTTTTCATCTAGAGATGTTTTTTCATTTGTTCTTAGGGCCCAGCAAACTCAATTTATTTAAGGTATTTTGGACCACAGGTGACATGAACTGAGGCACAGCAGCTTTGAGGCTCTGCTCCATCTTCCCTGCCTCATGAAAAAGAGAAAATTTCCTTG
Organism: Cervus canadensis; assembly: GCF_019320065.1. Taxonomy (NCBI): domain Eukaryota; kingdom Metazoa; phylum Chordata; class Mammalia; order Artiodactyla; family Cervidae; genus Cervus; species Cervus canadensis. Next base: position 67,650,289 of record NC_057386.1, read on the forward strand.
CTCCTCTTCTTTGAAATTTTCTCTTCTTTTTTCTTCCTTTCCCTTTCCTTCCCTCCTCTCTCTCTCACCACCTCTTTCTCTCTTTGTTTTTTGGTATTATTACATGATGGTGTAACCCTCTGGGCCCATGCCTTCCATTGTGGTCTCCTGCTGGGCTCCCCATTTTGAGCGAACTCTATGCTTTGCCTCTTGATGCTTTTCTCCTCACAAAGCTGAAGCTCAGACATCCAGTTCAGTTCATTCACTCAATCGTGTCTGACTTTTTGCTACCCCATGGGCTGTAGCACACCAGGCTTCCCTATACTTCACCAATTTCCAGAGATTGCTCTAACTGATGTCCATCGAATTGGTGATGCCATCCAACCATCTCATTCTCTGTCGTCCCCTTCTCCTCCTGCTTTCTATCTTTCCCAGCATCAGGGTCTTTTCCAATGAGTCAGCTCTTCACATCAGGTGGCCAAAGTATTGGAGTTTCAGCTTCAGCATCAGTCCTTCCAATGAACACCCAGGACTGATCTCCTTTAGGATGGACTGGTTGGCTCTCCTTGCAGTCCAAGGGACTCTCAAGAGTATCCTCCAACACCACAGTTCAAAAGCATCAATTCTTTGGTGCTCAGCTTTCTTTACCTCTTTTTTAAATTTCCTTTTCAGACATCCAGGGCTCAGCAGAAAACCTCAGAATAACATGAAAAGTAAGCTGGCTTTAGCGCTTTGACAATATCCACTGTGGGTTCTTGCTAAGTTGTTTCAGTCCTGCCCAACTCTTTGCGACCCTATCGATTGTAGCCCACCAGGCTCCTCTGTCTGTGAAATTCTCCAGGCCAGAATATTAGTGAAGATTGTCATGTCCTCCTCCACGGGATCTTCCTGACCCAGGGATCAAACCCAAGTCTCTTACGTCTACCTGCATCGGCAGGTTCTTTAGCTAGGTTTACTAGCACCACCTAGGAAGCCCCAAATATCCACTAAGGTTACTCATTTTACTTTTTTTTTTTTGGTCTTTATTTTCTTCCTTCTCTGCCAATTCAGCAATACAGCTTAAAATATATTTAATATTTTATTCAAGATTTGAGTATTTTTAATCAAAATTATTGTTTTCTGAATCTGTCTCACCATATAAGAAAAATGAGGGTCAAGAATATTTACTTTGAATGATTAAAAATATATCATGTATACTTATATTTTTATCCTCCCTAATATGAATGATCCTTTATTTAATTGAAATATTTATGAAATAACAAATTATGCAATTTAGGATTCTGCTCCCAGTCCCACTTCAGGTAACCAACTAAGATTCTGGTAGGCAATTTCAATGTGCGGGAATTTTTTCCCCCACGTCAACAAGCAATTCTCTGCCACCAGCTGGGAGTCCTACAGTCTTATTCAGTTCTGATAGAGTCTACCTGGAGAGAGTGTCAACTCCCAGTCAGATCCCCTAGGCTCAGCGCTCCATCCCAGGAGACAGTCTCCCATTTTAGATGCCAATCAATAGTAGGTCATCAGGACTTCACTGGTGCTAATGCAAGGGGGCTGGATTCTATCCCTGGGCAAAGTGTTAAATCCCACGTGCCACACCTGAGTCTGCATCCTGCAACTAAAGATCACATGTGCAGCAGTGAAGATCTTACATGCTGCAACTCATACCCGGAGCAGCCAAATAAAGGAATATTCTTTAAAAAGTAGTAGATCGTCAAGGTACCCACAGCTTGTGCTCAACTTGGCTACAAACCAGGGATTATCAGGACCCCCTCCTCGGGTTTTATTAATTTGCTAAAGCAGCTCGCAGAGCTCAGGGAAGCACTTCCTCACGTTTACTAGTTTACTGAAGGATGGGATAACAGATCCCAAAGAACAGCCAGTGGGCGCGAGCAGGAGGGTGAGACCTGGGAGAGTCCCAAACTTCTGTCGCTGTGGCATCACCCTCCCAGTCTGAGGATGCTGTCATCACCTGGAAGTTTTCTGAACCCCACACTATTGGGATTTTTACAGAGGCTTTATCACATAGGCATGAAAGTGTTAGTCGCTCAGTCTTGTGGGACACTTTGCAACCCCCAAGGACTGTAACCTGTCAGGCTCCTCTGTCCATGGATTCTGCAGGCAAGAATACTGGAGTGGATGCCATTCCCTTCCCCAGGGGATCTTCCTGACCCAGGGATTGAACCCAGGTCTCCTGCAGTGCAGGCAGATTCTTTACCCTTTGAGCCACCAGGGAAGAACATCACATAGGCGTGATGGACCGTTAATTCCTTTCCAGCCCTTGTCTCTCCTGAAGAAGTGTTGGTGGGGGGACTAAACGTCCTAAGCTTCTAATCATGGCTGGTGACCAGTGGCCATCCAGGAGCCCACCCAGTCACCTCGTTAGAACCAAAGGTGCTCCCAACACTGCTATCACTGAGGAAATTGTGTTTTAGGAGCTTTGTGCCAGGAACTGGGGGCAGAGACCAAGCGATACACATTTTTTCTTATCTCATGCAATTGTTAGGGGAATTTCTTTATAAAGCCTACCTATATTACAATTTCAATATAAATAATAATTCAGCAACTGTATTTTGAATACTTATGAATTGTCAGACACATTTTTAACTAATGGGCTTTATCTGTTTGAGGGATTTTAGGTTTCTGGAACCATTAGTGGAAAGTACAGGGTTCCCGTCTACTCTCTCACTTGCAACTCCCTCCTCCTAGTCCCCGTTATTAGCACCTTGCATTAGCGTGGTATATTTGTTATAACTGATGAGTCAATATTAATACATTATTGTTGCAAATATATCTCTTTTCTAAAAAAAGATTATTGGAGTGTAGTTGCTTTACAATGTTGTTTTAGCAACATTGAAAACATGGCAAAGTGAATCAGCTATACATACAGAGGTATCCTGGCTTCTCCGGCGGCTCAGCAGTAAGCATCTGCCTGCAGGCAGGAGCTGCAGGAGCCCTGAGTTCGATCTCTGGGTCGGGAAGATCTGCTGGAGGAGGGCATGGCCACCCACTCCAGTATTCTGGTCTGGGGAATTCCATGGACAGAGGAGCCTGGCAGGCTACGGTCTACAGGGTTGCCCAGAGTCGGGCATGGCTGAAGAGACTTAGCACACACAGCGCACACATCCCCGCTCCTCTTTTTGGGTTTCCTTCCCACTTTGGTCCCACAGAGAACTGAGTAGAGTTCCCTGAGCTATACCTTTGGTTCCCATTGGTTATCTATTTTATACATAGTATCAGTAGTGTATACCTGTCAACCCCAGTCTCCCAATTCATCCCATGCCCCCTTCCCCCTTGGTATCCATATCTTTGTTCTCTAGGTCTGTGTCTCTAGTTCTACTTTGTAAATAAGATTGTCTATACCAATATTTTCATATTCCACACATATGCACTAATATATGTATTTGTTTTTCTCTTTCTGACTTCATTCTGTTATACATGTATCTCTTGATATATGTTTTTGAATCCTTTTAGAAATCAAACAAGATGTATGTTATTCCTATTTAAAAAAAAAAAAAAACAAAGCTAAGATTGAGTATTAAATTTTGATTCACTCACAAATGTATAAGAACTTCGACCATTACATTTACTTTCTCTTCTATTTTACCTGCTTTGAGTAATCCTGTACTTCAGCTATTTTCTGCTTATTGAAATGTGTGCTTGGTATTGCATATTATTAAAAAATTTCCATAGGAAATCATTGTATTTTGAGATCTCATCTTTAGAACTAACACACTTATCTTGTATAATTACTATATTATACCAGGCTTAGTCTCTCAGTCGTATCTGACTCTTTGTGACCCTGGGGACTGTAGCCCGCCAGGCTCCTCTGTCCATGGGGTTCTCTAGGCAAGAATACGGGAGTGGGTTGCCATACTCTCCTCCAGGGAATCTTTCCAACCCAGGGACTGAACCCAGGTCTCCCACATTGCAGGTGGATTCTTTACCTTCTGAGCCATCAGAGAAGCCCAACTACTATTTTAGGACACCAATTGGTGATGACCTTTTCCTATGATCACACCTGCAGTGAAAATTACTATTACTAATTGTTTTATGAATACTCTGTAGTCTAATTTAGTTTTGTTATTATAAGCCTTGCTCTTTATCTAATGGCAATATAGATAAACATGAAAACAACAATGCTCTGCTTTTTGTTTAACAACACATCATCATTTATTTTCTTTTAGTAATGAGGAGTGCTCTTCTCATAACTTTAAATATTCTTTTGGGTAGTTGTTTAAGTTTTCATTTAAGAACAACAATAGTTCTTACAGGGCAAAGTAGACTACCACGTCTGTAAATTAGTCCCGTGGGTAATGGTGTCTGTGGTAAATCTATGGCTTTATTTCTTTTTCTGTAAGAAATCTCTGACTGCACTGGGTCTTTTTTGCAGCGTTCAGGGCTCTCTAATTCAGGTGTGAGGGCTCAGTAGTTGCAGTGTGTGGGTTTAGTTGCCCCACGGCATGTGAAATCTTAAGTTCTCTGACCAGGGATGGAACCCGTGTCCGCTGCATTGGGAGGTAGATTCTTAACTACTGGACCACCAAGGAAGTCCCTTTGATTTCTTATTTGAACTCATTTCATTCATAAAGATGAATCAAGTACAAGCCACGTCTATAAAGCATGCTTTGTATTGATTTGAATGTCAGTATCAGAACTGATTTCACTGTAAAGCAGAACTTTTCAGTGTTGTTGTTCTTATGGTCAAACATATGTTGCATCTAACTTACTTCATGTATGCTGTATATTGGTGGAGTCCAGATTCTGCTATCCTTCCTCTCAACTTTTTGGTTAATGGTAATTCTTGCTGGATCTCATGTCAGATATATAATGTAATGAATGCACCTGAAGGGAACATGCCAAAGTCAAATCTGTTTTAGCACCACCATAACTGATTTCCCATAACATTTGATGATTTCAAAAGCATGATACATTCCATTATATAACTTAAAATTCATTAATGTAATTATATATTTTGTCCAACAGTAAGCGGGCATCCAGTACTCAAAAGAGCTAACATCCGGATTGTTGGAAAGCTGGTGGCCACATCTATAAGAGAAAGGAAAATGAGACAGCGGTATTCATCATGAGAAGTAAGATACTGTTTTCAAAACAATTTGTTACCTTAAGAGTTGACCCTATCTCCCCAGAGACATAGATTAGCATTGGCCACGGATTAATTCTGTATCAACTGGAAAAAAGGACAAGCATCTTTGACCATCCAAAGATGAAATTCAACAAGACGGTCTATAATTACTAAATGTCTTCAGATGAACTATTCATTGGATCTTTTTTTATAAATAACATGTTTGATCATAATGGAGTTGAAATCACGTAGTATCAAGTATTCCTTTCATTGGACTCAAATTTGGTTTGTTCCAGTACCAATAAATGCTGTAAAAAAGTTAACATTCTTATTTTCAAACATTTGTTTCTATTTTTGGAAATGATTTCTCAAAGTGTGTTTTAAAATATATTATTTTACTAGTGTAGTTATCATATTATGTTTCCCCTATCTTATTGCTCACTTGAAAGTGAAAAACTGAGAGTTAATATCTAGTATTCCTGAGCTACCTGCCTTAACTTGGAAAAGACCTGAAGCACGGTGGCTAACACCAGTCCCTTAAGAATCTTGAATTTAAATTTATCAATCTGTCCATCATCCATCCATCTGTCCATCATTCCTTCCCTCGTCCCTTTGTTTCTCCTTGCATCTGTGAATGAGATTGGAGAAAGAAGAGAAGGCATGAACCCAGAGGGAACATCACCCATGCACAGCATGGTGGCTTGGTGTGAATAAAGAGGCAGGCACTACGTGGCAGGCATTCCACTTTCTCAGTCCTTACCCTAATCTGTTACCTCTGTAATAGACACTTAGGTTTTTTTTTTTTTTGTAAAAAAAAACCCCTCATATGAGTTAGTATGCTGTATTGGTCTTTATCTTTCTGGCTTACTTCACTCTGTATAATGGGCTCCAGTTTCATCCATCTCATTAGAACTGATTCAAATGAATTTTTTTTAATGGCTGAGTAATATTCCATGGTGTATATGTACCACAGCTTCCTTATTCATTCGTCTGCTGATGGGCATGTAGATTGCTTCCATGACCTGGCTATTATAAACAGTGCTGCAATGAACATTGGGGTGCACGTGTCTCTTTCAGATCTGATTTCCTTGGTGTGTGTGCCCAGCAGTGGGATTGCTGGGTTATATGGCAGTTCTAATTCCAGTTTTTTAAGAAATCTCCACACTGTTCTCCATAGTGGCTGTACTAGTTTGCATTCCCACCAACAGTGTAAGAGGGTTCCCTTTTCTCCACACCCTCTCCAGCATTTATTGCTTGTAGACTTTTGGATAGCAGCCATTCTGACTGGCGTGTAATGGTACCTCACTGTGGTTTTGATTTACATTTCTCTGATAATGAGTGATGTTGAGCATCTTTTCATGTGTTTGTTAGCCATCTGTATGTCTTCTTTGGAGAAATGTCTGTTTAGTTCTTTGGCCCATTTTTTGATTGGGTCATTTATTTTTCTGAAGACCCAGAGGAATCGGGTGGATGGGAGGGGGGATCAGGATGGGGAATACATGTAAATCCACTGCTGATTCATGTCAATGTATGGCAAAAACCACTACAATATTGTAAAGTAATTAGCCTCCAACTAATAAAAATAAATGAAAAAAAAATTAAAAAACCTTCAGACTATTTCATGCAATGGAGTTTGCTGTAAGCAAGGAAATAACTAGAATGATGTCTTTAGAAAAGCTAATTACAAGAATCATGTAAAGTCAGGGCCCCACTAAAACCAGAACCAAGAGGGACTAAAACACACGCTGATACTCTAATTAGAAAATGGTAACAGTAAAACATCTGATGGGGGGGGGAAATGATTGCTGGAGCTAAAATAGAGAAGTTAGCTTATCTGTGAAATTAAATGATCTGTATTATCCCTGCTAATAATTGAGAAAGCTTCATTTTAAAGAGAAACATTTTACTTCAATACTAAAAAATAGCTGGAAAATATACAGTTAAATAATCACACGAGTTGAGTCCCAGCATGGTAACAGATCATTAGCTTGCTCCTTTTTATAGCATTATTAAGGTAAAAATTGGCTAGATTTCTGCCTACAGTATTCCAAAAAATTGAGAGCAAAAGCATAGAATATAATGAAAGGCACTTACAAACTAAAACATAAGATATCCTAGTGAGTGCTCTGTAATGAATGCCACTATTTCAAATGACATATTTATAGGAGAAAACAATTAATATAAAAACAATATCACAACTACCTATTAACATAAAATATGAAAACTAAGCTATGATGATGACAATTGGGAGCAAGATGCCAAAGAAATTTATTTTTCCTTTAAAAAAGTGTTATTGTTCTTGTCTCATGTTTTCTACATTTGACTCTTCTTGATTTTTAGCAAACTGAAGTAGGGCTCCTAAATGCCTTGCAGAGGTGTGATCCTACATGAAGTTCATTGACTTGTCACTCCAGAGTTTAGAAGACAGTGTAAGGTCAGTGAAAAGGAGCCTTCACTTTTCAATAGTCAATTTCTATATAAAAATTGGCATTTGGCACTCATCAAAGAACAAGAAATATAGGATATGCTCTAAATGTCCATTGTGTTTTTGAGCCAACTACCTGATGGAAGTCATCACTTATATGTAAATGAACTGTCAATGGCTTGCCACTGTTGGCGATTACTGGACTGTGAAGGGTATGTCTTAATAAGAACTGAAGCTCTTCACAGACTTTGATTTACTGGAAATAAAATAGAAAAGTCCTCTGAGACTACAAAGGACACTTGTTTCAGATAAAACGTCTAGACAGTAGCAATATATTTAGGGCTTTTATTATAGCAAAACTGCAAATTAGAATGGAGTGGTGAGAAAGTTCCTGTGACCCAGCTGAGTTCTAAAACACTGCGTCTGACTAGAGTAATACAATCTTTAAAATAGCTAAGCCAAATTAAATAAAAGTGCATTAAGTAAAAGAAAGCAGAAACAACAGAAGGTCAAGATTTAGGTTTCTTACACCTCTTAAATGATCTTTGTCTTATGTCTTACATTTTCTTATAAATCTATATTTTTCTAAATAAATGCAGCTATCAGAATAGTTGAAAGCCAAACCTCCATGACCCTGAAACATGGACTACCTTTCAGAAAATTCAGATTTAAGGGAATTATTCCTTATTGATTCATTCCTTTTCTCAGCTTCCGTTCTAGAACACACAATTGAAATACTGAATTCTGTGTAACTTTTTATTAATGTTGTTAATAACAAAGATATAGTAAATTTGCAAAATGCTTTAGAATTTACAGTATACTTTCACACAAAAGTGAATTTTGGAATGTGTGCACATGCGTGCATGCTCAGTCGTGTCTGACTCTGTGACTCCATGGACTATATATAGCCCATGAGGTTCCTCTGCCCATGGGATTCTCCAGGCAAGAATACTGGGTTGCCATTTGCTCCTCCAGGGGATCTTCCTGACCTAGGGATTGAAGCGGAGTCTCCTGCTTAGCAGACAAATTCTGTACCACTGAGCTGCCAGAGAAGCCCATATTATATTGAGAGAAGAATATAACTCTGGGTAGGTTAATAACTTTGAAAAACAATCCTCCTAATCCCATTAGCTTAAAATAATAACTTTTTTGCTCACTTCATAATTCAACATAAGCCAGCAGGTACTGCCCCATGCATTCTTTTAAACATTCAGGTTTTTTCCATCTTAATAGCTTTGATATTTTTTAGGGCTTCACCTGCAATCTTCACAGCCAGGCAGCAGATAAAAAAGAGTGTGGGGAAAGCATATCCTCTTCTTAACTACTTCAATCTGAGCTTGGAACATATTACTTATCTCTTTTGGAGAGAATTTGTTACCTGGTTCCATCTAAATGCAATGGGACTAGGAAATGCAGTTTAGTTTTATCAAAAAAGATAATATGCCATTTTGGGACATGGGAGTAAATTGCATTCCTCATTATTTTAGGGAAGAGGAAAAATTTCAAATGCTTTCACTTGAATGGTCATCATTCTAGTTTAAAATATTATAAGGAGTCTGGATTAAGATGGCAGCTTTGGAAGATCTTGAGCTCACCTTCTCCAATAGCTCTATAATTCCAGCTAAATATAGAGCAGCCATCTCTGAGAATGATCTGAAGCATAGTAGAAAAGATTTCCCACATCTAAAGATATAAAGAGGGGGCTGCAATGATATGGGCATGAGGGGTATAGACATGGTCTACTTGGGACCAGACCCTTAGCATGATGACCTACTGCTGGCGGGATAACATAACCGAGGAGTTCCTCTCCAGGGAACACGACGGGGGTCTAAACCCCACATGAGGTTCCCCATCGCAGGATCCTGCACCAGGAGACAAGCCTTTAAAAGAATACGTGTAAATCTATGGCTGATTCATATCAATGTATGACAAAACCCACTGAAATGTTGTGAAGTAATTAGTCTCCAACTAATAAAAAAAATAAATAAATAAAAGTCCGGCTTTGAAAGTCAACAGGGCTTAGGCTCAGGAGAGTAGAGTGTTAGTTGCTCATTGTGTTTGACTCTTTGCAACCCCTTGGACTGTAGCCTGCCAGGCTTTTCTGTCCATGGGATTTCCCAGGCAAGAATACAGGAGTGAGGGCTTTAGGAAACCAAGACTCTACTCTTAAAGGTTGCACACAAAACCTCACTTACTCCAAGAGCCAGTGCAGAGGCAGTAGTTTGAAAGGTGCCTGGATCAGACTCACTCATGATCTTGGAGAGCCTCCTGCAGAGGCAGGAAGTAGCTGGGCCTCCACCCGGGGACCAAAAAGCTAGTGGTAGTCGGCCAACAGCATCCCAACAGTTAAAAGTGGAAAGCATTTCCTCTAAGGCCAGGAACAGGATGAGGATGCCATTCTGCCCACGCATTTATTGATGTTTTTATCATATAGTATTGGAAGTCCTAGCCACACAGATAAAGAGATAAAAGGCATCCACGTTGGAAAGGAAGATGTAAACCTGTCACCATTTGCAGATGACATGATACTACTACATCTAGAAAATCATAAAGATGTCACTCAATGAATTCAGTAAAGTTGCAGGGCACAAAATTAATTACAGAAATCGGGTGCTTTTTTACACACTATTAGTATATGATCAGAAGGCAAAATTAAGAAAACAATCCCATTTACAATTACATCAAAAAGAATAAAAAACCAAGGAATAACTGAGGCAGTGCAAAACCTGTTCTCTGAAAACTATAAGATATTAATGAAGTAAAATTTCAGATAATACAAATAAATAGAAATACATACTGTGCTTAGGAACTGGAAAACTTCAAAATGTTAAAATGTCTATACTACGAAAGGAGATCTACAGCTTCAATGCAATCCTGTCAAAACACCAATGACATTTTTCACATAACTAAAACAAAGAAACCTAAAATTTGTATGTGCTTAGTCGTTCAGTCATGTCTGGCTCTTTTGTGACCCCATGGACCATAGCGGACCAGGCTCCTCTGTCCATGGGATTCTCCAGGCAAGAGTACTGGAATGGATTGCCATTCTCTTCTCCAGAGTATCTTCCTGATCCAGGGATTGAATCTGTGTCTCTTGCATCTCCTGCATTGGCAGGCATATTCTTTACCACTGCGCCACCTAGGAACCACAAAAAAACTTGAAGTGCCAAAGAATCTTGAGAAAGAAGAACAAAGAGGACTCAAACATTTTTCTGAGGAAGATAGTCAGATGACCATGAAAATCACTCAATATCGCAAATTATCAGGGAAATGCAAATTGAAACCACAATGAAATATCAAGTCACACCCATTGGAATGGCTATTATCAAAAGACAATGTTTTATATTCTCAAAGTAGCAAGAATTGGTGAGGATGTAGAGAAAAAGGAACCCTTGTACACCATTGATGGGAATGTAAATTGGTGTAGTCACTATGAAAAACAGTATGGAGTTTCCTCAAAAAATTAAAAATACAACTACTATATGTCTCTACAATTCCACATCTAGGTATGCATCCAAAGAAGTGAAAACACTAATTTAAAAATATATATATGCACCCCTATATGTATTGTGACGTTATTCACAATAACCAAAACACACGCCGATAGGCGAATAGATAAAGTAATATTCCATATTACTCAGGCAGAAAAAAGAATGAAATCTTGCCTTTTGCAATGACATGAAGAAATCAAGAGGATGTTATGAAAAGCAAAGTAAGTCAGAGAAAGGCAAATGCGTATGACTTCACTTATATGTGGGATCTAAAACCCAAAACAAATGAATAACAACAAGAAGCCCCGAACAGAAACAGACTCATAGATACGGAGAACAGACTGCTGGTTGCTAGAGGGGAGGGAGGTGGAGGACAAATGGTAAAAGGAATTAAGAGATACAAACTTCCAGTCATAAAATGAATCAGTCATGGGGCTGTAGTGTACAGCACAGAGAATATAGTCAACAAAACTGCAACAACTTTGTAATGTGACAGATGGTTACTAGACTCATTGTGGCGCTTATTTCATAAAGTATATAAATGTCAAAACACTCTGTGGTACACTCAAAACTAATATAATATTGTAGGTCAAATGTATACTTCAATAGAAAAATACCAGAAAAAATGATTTATTATAAAAGTTTTCAAATAATCCAGTTTTTTTTTTTTGCATTTTCTAGCATTTTGATGCTAATCCATTGTACAGTTCATCAAGAATCTTGAAACATCTCACATTAATTTAAAGGGAAACCATTTTTCTATGTCTTACATGTATGCTTTTCTTTCTAGAAATGGAAGAAATTTGCGTTTTATTTTTGTTTGAGTTTTGTTATTCAAATAAATATCATGTCAAGTAAATAATCTTCAGCAATATGTTGATAAGAATCATTCTTTTTATATTTAAAAATAAGCACCTATTTCCAATTGGAAGCAGTCTATCAAAAATGAATGCTTGCAGAGCACTGGAGGAATGGTTTTCTATATAAATAATCAAGAAAAGAAAATAAAATGATAGTAAAGCAAGACTGACTCACCATCTCAGAAGTAATTCTTTTTATTTCAATAGCAAGAATATTGAGGGGTTAAAAAGCCTTTATTTCAAAACCTTTTTTTTAAACAACTAAGGGAAAAGGAAAAGAAAACTGGAAGAAACAAAATTCTAAATTTGCTGAAAGTTTTGAGCACATGTGCTAACTTGGGTACGTTCATTTCAAGACTGCACTTTCTTTCTGGAATAAATGCTTAAAACATTCAAGTTCAGGATTGTTAAACAAATTCTACTTTGAACTTCTATTTGTGTTATTTTTAAAAGTCTCTTTACTTTTGACTAGTTTTCCACATTGTAAAACATACAATTTAACCATAATAATAATAATGCAAATTTTCAGCCTCCCCCAAACAAAATTTTGGTTAGGAAATGAGTTACAAAGGGATAAGAGGTGAGGACAGGGCATGGAACCTCCTTGAATACTTCACGGCCCTGTCTGGGCCCTTCCGCAGGTGTGGGGCAGCTTTCTGATTCAGAGATTCCTGAGTTTTTTAAGCCGGTTCCTGAGGTGATATAATGAAAAGGACTGACTCCTGGGATCCTTGCAACCTGTTCTTTTCTGCCATCTCAAGTTTTTTCAGTGGTCTATATCTCTTAATAAATCTCTCTTTGGGCTTACTTGGTGGTCCAGCGGTTAAGAATCACCTGGCAGGGGACACGGGTTTGATCCCTGGTCTGGGAAGACCCCATATGCCGCAGAGCAACCAAACCTGTGAGCCACAACTACTGAGTCCCCGCGCTGCCAGCACTGAAGCCCAGGCCCCCGGAGCCTGGGCTTTGCAACCAGAGAGACCACTGCAGTGAGACGCCCACACTCCGCAACTAGGGAAGAGCCCCTCTCACCAAGCTAGAGAGAGCGAGCTCGTGGGCAGCACCAAAGGCCCACCGCAGTCAAACAATTTTAAATGTAAATAAAAAATAAATCTCTTTTTGGTTACTATAGCTGATATTCCCCTGTCATCTTCAACTGAGAAACCTGACCCACACATTTTCCTTTTTTCCTTTCTCTCTCTCTCTCCCTTTCCTGCCTTTCTCTCTTTCCTTCCTTCTTTCCCTTCTTCCCTGTCTTCGCTAAATTATTCTTCCCAATAAAGACTCTAGCAGTATAAAGGTATTGAACAGTTAAGGTGCATTTTTTTTTTTTCCAAAATGGAGACTTTGGATGTACTCCACGGCATAAATCCCAAATATCAGATCTCCTGGCAGGTCACATTGTCCCAAATAATCCTAGTTTCACTTTTCCTCTGTGTATAACCGCAGCTTCATCTTGGTTGAAAGTATATTAGACATCCTAAATAATATTGCTATAAGTAATTCTGTAGAGAAGAAAAGCCAAGGATATCAGAAAAGTAACTATTTTTGATAGCAGGATGATAATTTTATGAAACTCCAGAGGCTTGACAGTTGTTTATAATCCACAGAAATGAAATGGATGTAATAGGAAGAGATTTATCAGTTTAATCTTTCTGCATTTTGACAACATGTATATAAAGACTACACCATTTGTAAATATGGTACAGTTTCAGTGATGATGTCATGGTTAGTAGAAGTAAAATTTCTCATATAGTTAAATGACTAACAGAACATATATATTGGAACATTGTAGTAAATGAAATATGATGATAAGAAACTGATATTGCCTTATGGCAATAAATGTAGGACTTACAGATTTTCATCATAAGCCAAGCCACCTGGCTAACCTGTAAAAAGAGTCTGAAGATATATGTCTTTGAAACATCATTGATGCTTCACAATCTCAAATAGGTGATTTTCTTGATAAAAGTGTGATCTTATTTATAAAACTCCTTTACACTAAGAGAAAAATATCAACTAAAAAAAAAAAAAACTGTAAAAATGAAAATGTGAGGGAAGATCCCCTGGATAAAGGCATGACAATGCACTCCAGTATTCTTGCCTGGGAAATCCCATGGACAGAGGGGCCTGGCGGGTTACAGTCCATTTGGTCACAAAAGAGTCAGACATGACTAAGCAACTGAAAAACTAAAATGACAACAACAACTATTTTATAGACTTGAGTAGCTGGAGCAAACATCATTTGTGTGGTCTGTAATGCCCTCATTTTACAAAACTAAAAGCTGATGTGGGTGGTTCATGGAGCCATCTTGTCATTTAGTCCCTGAATTGGGATCGGCTGAGGATCTTGTGATTCCCCAGTCCCGTCTTTCTTATTCTATGCCCGTGTCACCTCCCCAGAAGACAAAATGAGCGGATATTAAAAACCTAGAAAGGAGGATTCACAAATGCTGGCCCAAACTAGGCAACACCAAAGAAGCCACACCTACCCCATTTGATGGTAACTTCCTGGTGACTCCTGGGATTCTCCTCCCTGCTGTCTTTGCTGCATTTCCCCTTTCCTCCCCCTTTAAAATAGGTCAGCTAATTTGATCAATTAAACTGGTTTAAGGTGTTAACAGATCCTAATGGCTTCATATATTACCTTCTGGCATTTTAACGAGTGTTATCAACTCTGAGTGACTACTGCGAGCTTTAGACCTTCTGCAGACCATTCGAGAAGCATCTTAGTAACATTCCTGTCACCACTGACAGGAATTGAAATACGAAAACATTCCTTTCTGGAAATTTTATCTTGGATGTTTGTTATGACTTTTGTTCAGCGAGCCTCTTAGTTATACATCTATAACTAGATGATTATGTCACTAGCCACCGCCATTTTGGAATCCTTTTCCCTATTCTAACTACCTAACATTCCCCCCTCAAGAGATGGGAGGCCCAATTCTTTGGGAATAGGGGCATTGAGGTCTCTCTGGCTACTTCCTGCTGAACTGGGATGGCGAGGGGCATTGGGCCTCCCCCTCTTGCTAGTCTCAGGCCTCAGAGTCCTTATAGCGGTGTCCATCTAAGGGTTGGCTGTAGTTTTATATCTTTGTTGAACTGGCACTGCATGTTGCAGCTTGACAGGTGTATTGAGTGTCTTCTTCTGTTTTCTTCCATGGCTTGACTCATGAGTAGTGAATCCAGGAGTCATGTCCTGGCACCTTGACTGCTGGTGGCAGAGGCTTAGCCTCTATGATCTCAAAATTGGAGACTACTGCATATCCAGCTCTTCTTTTTCCATCCAAGACAAAGCTGCTTCTATCAGCGTACCGGATTTCCTCAGGATTTGTCAGAGGATCTCTGACAATCCCTCTCGGGGGAGTGAAATGGGACAGTGCCCTCGGGGGTAGGCAGGAGGGTGGCTGGGTTAAGAACCTCACAAGGGGATATAGTGAGGCCTGGATTTTCCATCAGTATTACTTGATATCTGAGGATTCTCTGATCAGACATCCATAAATGGCCTCTCCCATTTAGGAGTTGTTTTACTTGGTGGCTGGTAAAAATAGTTAGTTTTCCCCCAAAGGAGAATTTTAAAGCATCTTCTATCATGACTGCAATAGCTGCCAGATTTTGAAGGCAGGGGGGCCAGCCTTGGGCGGTTGGATCAAGTCTCTTGGATAAGTAAGCTACAGGCTGGGGCTCAGATCCCAACCTTTGAGTTAACATTCCCAAGGCTATTCCCTCTCTTTCATGGACATAAAGTTGGAATGCTTTTTTTGGAGCTGACAACCTCAAGGCAGGTGCCTGAGTTAAGGCCTGTTTTAGTGTAGCCTCTGCCTTCTTTTGAGGAGTTCCCCACATTAGTGGGATTGAATCATCTTGTTCCTTTAAGCTTTTATATAAGGGCTGGGCAATTAGACCATAGTTGGGTATCCAGATTCTACAGTACCCAGTTAGCCCCAGGAAAGCTCGCAATTGTTTTCAAGTCATTGGGGGTGAGGGGGGGGCAACTAGAGGATTCCTTGTACCCGATCAGAGGACAGCCTCCTGGACCCATGTGTAATCTGAACTCCCAGGTTAGTGACTTTTGTCTCGACCATCTGTGCCTTAGCACGGGAGACTTTATACCCCCTTTCTGCCAAAAAGTTTAGAACCTGAATTGCATGTTGTTGGGCACTTTTCTCATCTGGAGATCAGATTAGTAGGTCATCTACATATTGTAATATTTTCCCATTAGGTCCCAGGTCCAGATCTAGGAGATCCCGGCTAAGGGCCTGTCCAAACACGTGGGGGCTATCTCTGAACCCCTGAGGTAATACTGTCCAAGTCATCTGTTGGTGATTTTCTCCTGGGGCCTCCCACTCAAAGGCAAAAAGATATTGAGATTCTTTAGCCAGTGGTATGCAAAAAAATGCATCTTTGAGATACAAGACTGTAAACAACTTGGCACTGGGTGGGATTTCTCCCAAGATTACATAGGGATTGGGTACTGTGGGATGGAGGGGGACTACAGCTTCATTTATAATCCAGAGATCTTGAACCATTCACCAGGTTCCATCCTTTTTCTTTACTGAGAGGATTGGGGTGTTACATGGCGAACTGGTGGGGACCAATAGCCCACAAGCAAGGAATTTATTTATTAAAGGCTGTAGTCCCTCCTGAGCCTCTCTTTTGAGAGGATATTGTTTCCGGTTAGGAAACCGAGTGGGATCTCAGAGAACAATTATGACCGGTTCAGCTTGGTGGGCTCGTCCAGGAATCCCCTGGTCCCACACCTGGGGGTTAATTTTGTCCTCCCATAGTCTTTGCTCTCTCTCTATTGGAGGTGTAATGGGTTCCTCAGTAGTAACCAGAAGCTGTAGGGCCCTAGGGGCTGAAAAGCTTCCCATCACAAGGGTGGTCCCCAGTTTAGTGAGTACGTCTCTTCCCATCAAGGGAGCAGGACACTCAGGGACCACCAGGACCTGGTGGGAAAATACCTGTCCATCCCAGCAACAAAGAAGTGCTTGGGTGAATCTTCTAGTAGTTGCTTTTCCTGTAGCACCCAAAATGGTACAGGTTTGGGAGAAGGCTCCGGAGTAGGAGATCAAGAGAGAGTAGGTAGCCCCTGTGTCAACCAAGAAATTCTCAGACCTACCTGCCACATCCAGTTGCACCCCTGGCTCCAGCCCCGTGATGGTTATCTGTGACAGGCGGGCTGGCTGGAGCGGGCCGCTTCAGTCCTCTTGAACCATCGTGAGGGAAGGCTTGGCGCTTGACCTTGAGGCTCTTGGGTCCTGAGGGCAGAGTGCCGCCCAATGTCCCAGTTGATGGCATTTGTGGCAAGCCTTTCTAGACTTGTCACGGTTAGAACACTCTTTGGCCCAATACCCCGCCTGTCTACAGATTAGGCATTTGCCTCTTGCCTTGTCCTTCAAGGACTTGGGGTGTGCCATAGGGCTTCCCTGGAGGGCAGCCAGCATCTGGGCATGCCTTGTCTTTTTCCTTCTCTCCCTCTCCTGGGCCTTGGCCTCCTTCTCCTGTTCTCTGTTATTAAAGGTATTGGTGGCTGGCTGGATCATCTCATCTAGAGAGGCAGCAGGGTCCTGCTGCTGTAGCTGTTGTAACTTTATCCTGATATCTGATGCACACTGGGACAGGAATTTGTCCTTTAAAATCACCTGTCCCTCGTAAGAGTCTAAGTCCAAATTGGTAAACTTTTGGAGGGCCTCTTTTAGCCTTTCCAGAAAGGCAGTGTGGTTCTCCCATCCAAGTACTAACCAGGCCCGACCCTGCTTAGCTTCCGAGATCAGACAAGATCGGGCGCGTTCAGGGTGGTATGGCTGTAGACAGCAGTGTGGTTCTCATTGGACTCCTGAGTTATTGCTGAGACCCAGGCATAGCTGATTACTTTTTGCTGGGCAGCTTTCAGTCCTGCCTTTACACAGATTAGAAAATGATCCCTTTCCCAGATGTGCTCAGGGTCATTACAATTCCAGTTAGGATTGGAGGAGGGGACTGCAGTTTCCCCTACTGGGTATCTATCGTTTGACATGTGAAGCCCTGTTGCATACCTCCGGGCTTCCTTTAAGACCCTAGTATGTTCAGAGTCGGATATAGTTTGACTAAATATGACCTTGATGTCCTTCCATGTCAAGTCAAAGGCCAAGGTAATATGTTGGAACGTATCTACATATTTGCCTGGGTCATCTGTATAGCTTCCCAGGTCTTGTTTGATCTGTCTTAGTTCTAAGAGGGAGAAGGGTTTATGGATGCGAGTTGGTCCGAATTCTCCTCCAGTTTCAACTAAGGGACATACTCGAGCTGGCTTTTGTGGAGGGGGTGCTCCTGGGTATGGGGGCACGCTTGGATACAAGGAAGAAGCACCAGGCAACTCAGGAGCTATGGGAGGTGAGCCTTCACGGTGGGGGGGGGGGGTTCCTTCTCTTGGTTGCCTGTGCCTAACACCATTTGCCTAGTGGGCTTACTTTTAGGGTGTACAACAATCCCATACTTAAGACAGAGTTCTTTCATATCTCTCAGTCTGAAGAAAATTTGGACATAGGGGATTTCTGTCCATTTTCCTTGTCTTTTGCAGAATAATTCTAATTGCAGGATGATATTGTAATTTAAAGTCCCATCCTCATGTTCCTCGTCCCCCAGTGGATACCGTGGCCATGCAGTGGCACAAATGAATTTTAATCGACTCCTCCTCAGAGTTAGAGGATCGAACAGCTTCCAGTTGTCAAGGATGCATCTCAAGGACGTCTGCCGGGAAGTAGATTGGTTATTTCCCATCGGAAAAACAGTCATGTTAGGGAGGAAAATGAAAAGAAAAAAACTAATAGGCTTTTTGAAGCTTATCCTACCCAGTACTATCGCAACCTGAGAGCCAGGCATGTCCGGGTCAGGATGCAGATCTCCAGGCAGGCTGAGGCGTGACAGCCTCCTAGAGATCGAATCCCAGGGCAGGTCGAGGCGTGACGGCCTCCTGAGAATTGGGTCCCTGGGCAGGTCGAGGCGTGACAACCTCCCGGGACCCTTGGGACTAGCGGATCCCCGAGCAGGTTGAGGCGTGACAACCTTTCGAGGACCAGATCCCCAGGCAGGTCAAGGCATGATGACCTCCTGGGATCCCCGGGCTGGAGTTTGGGCGTTCCCAAGGTCTCCAGCGTGACCAGTGCTAGGTAGGACTAAGGGGTTGGATATTATACAGTACTTCCCTCCCAAGGCCAGCTATTTTCTGGTTATCCCTCTAGTAGACTGTAGAGACAACACTGTGGGCCCAGATGGGGCTGAGGAAAGGAGCATGAAACAGGAGGGAAAGAGGGGCAGAGCACAACCTTTGAAAGAATGACATAGCACAAGGGCATAACATAAACCTATTAAAATCAGTCAGGTCCAAGGTGACAAGTCAAATTTGAGTAAACCTTAATCCCCAATCTGTAAGCCAAAAGACACACCCAGAGATGGCAGAACAGTTCTAAGGCACTGTCAACGGAGGGAGGAGTGGGTGGTTCTCCAATGGCTGGGATGATCCTCCCACTCATTAGCATATGAACTAACCCCATGCTCGCAAAACTTAGGCCGCATTGCATGACCCGAGCCCTTGCCGTCAGCAGTGGCCCACACCCTGAAGCCATGTGCTTCTCTCTGAATCCTAGCAAATCCACCTCCCACTATCGCTTTGTCTCTCATTGAATTTTTGCAATAAGGCCTCAGAGCCTGAGCATCCTGGGTTTTGGTTGGGCTCGTGTCCCAGGAGAGAGAGCTGAAGGACAGGAGGGAAAAGCAGTGGGAAAAACGTGCCAAGGAATCCCCTTC
The DNA here is from genome assembly GCF_019320065.1 of Cervus canadensis. Taxonomy (NCBI): domain Eukaryota; kingdom Metazoa; phylum Chordata; class Mammalia; order Artiodactyla; family Cervidae; genus Cervus; species Cervus canadensis. The sequence goes on from NC_057386.1 coordinate 67,669,915, forward strand.
CTAGCCTACTGGAAAATTTGCTAGATATCTGACCGGTGCTCACAGTTTTCATTGGCCTGATTTTTGGCACAAAGAGTAAGGACAGAATTACTCCCACAGGCTTGGTAACAGCTACTGGGGCCCAGCAGATAGTGCCTTTGGGACATACAGAAGAGTAGCCTCTCCAGAGTCCCTCAGTTGTGCCCACTGCTGCCCGCCTCTTCACGGGGGGTTCAAGGAAACGAGAAATGAGAGATTGTAAAGGAATTAAGATTTTGTTAGGCATGTTCCTCCAGCCATAGGACCTTAACCAGAGGTCTTCTGGAATCTGAGGCTGAGCTGCATGGGCTTTCTGCCGAGTTCGTTTTTCGCTGCCCCGGTTTCTAGCATGACAGGCCTTCCACTGCGCTGGCTTTTCTTCACATTCCTCTTCTACCACAGGAGCTTCGCTGAGTTGGGCTCCTGCTGCGCTTGGCCTCCCACGTGGAGGTTGTTTCAGCCAGGTTATATCCGAGTCACGGCACCACAGATGTCACGCGAGTGTATGCTCCTCGGTTCTTTGCCTCATCACAACAAAAACTTGGAGTGACGGACATTGAAGCCCCCTCAGCGGGTCACAGCTCTTGGAGGACAGACCGTGTTATAGCTCTTAAATAAATCAGTGTTACAGCTCTACTTATTTAGATAATAGCAGGAAAATCCATCTTTGAGGCATGAGGGCACGTTGATCCAAAGACACGAAGAGAAGATCGCCCCATTGTGTGGGAGAGAGAGAGAGAGAGAGAGAGAGAGAGAGAGAAGAGGGCTTTGGCTCCTTTTTTTATATGTTTCTCTGTCCCTGGGCCTGTCTTATGTAAATTGGGCCAGCCAGGAGTGTTGTTTTACCTGAGGTTCTCACTCCGGTCCTCGGACCTTCCTTTGTTCTATTTTCACGGGCTTTTCCCTTCCAGGTCTTTCAGCCACCGCCATTTTGGACTCCTTTTCCCTATTCTAACTACCTAACAATTATATCAATACAGTGTATTATTTCAGGGTTTTATTTTTCCCAGAAAAAGCATAATGTTTTTTTATTAAGTAACTATTTGACATATTTCTGTTTTTTCTCCATTTTTTGGCTCCATAGTTTAATTGCTTTTTTAATTTATCAACGATCTTGCAATATTTTTGTAGAGAATATAGAAAGTTGTTAGGTTTTCCCTAGCATGACTGATCAGCATTTGTATTTTACTATTGATAATTGAGTGCATATAGTGTGGACACACTGTCGTCTTGATTGTCTATAGTACTTCTTGTGGATTGTACCTCACAAGTACAGGAATTCTGATCAATTCAATCTCATACATTTCTTATAAAAAAGAAAAAATCAGTACAGAGTGTTCATAATTATATGTTGAATTATCAAATATATTCCTTTTTTATTGAGGTATAGTTGATTTATGATATTATATTAGTTTCAGGTGTTCAACAGTGATTCAAATTTTTGTAGATCATATCCCATTTAAAGTTATTACAAAATATTGGCTATATTCCCAGTGCTGTATAAATATATAAAGTCCTTGTTGGATCCTTCTTCTTGGGCTAGCCAATGAACAGTCTTTGAGGTAAAGAACGAAAGACTTACATTTTTTAAAAAGTTTCTTATATAAGATACTTTACCAATTCTCCTTTTTTTCCAAAATGCTTCTTGAATTTGTCCCTTTCTTTTTCACTCTAATTCATTCTGCTGGTCCAGAACCTTATCCATTCTAATCTAGACTTCTTAATATGTCTCAGAATTTTCTCAGATATTGATATCCCATTCACCAAATCCATGTGGCAGTGTGTGGACCTCCCACTCAAGTCCCCCATCCATGAATTTCAAGACCCTCAAATGAAATTCAGTCTTCACCCTTGCATTCTACGCTGCTTGCAGTATACTTTCACCTTATTGCCCAATCTGTTGCAGGAAGGGGGACCCCTTCCAGGGCCTGAAACTGGGCTCTTGTCTAAGACTCAGAAATGAATTGTCCAAGGAGACACATGTGCTGACAACGCAAGAGATTTCACTGGGAAAGGGCACCCGGGCAGAGAGCAGGAGGGTAAGGGAACCCAGGAGAACAGCTCTGCCAAAGAGATGGCTTGCAGTCTTGGGGTTTTTGGCAATGGGATTAGTTTATGGGTTGCCTTTAGCCAATCATTCTGACTCAGAGTCCTTCCTGGTGGTTCAGCCTTGTTCAGCCAAGATGGATGCCAGAGAGAAGGATTCTGGGAGGTGGTTGGACATGTGGTGTCTCCTTTTGACCTTTCCTGAACTCTTCCGGTTGGTGGAGGCTTATTAATTCCATGTTCCTTACCAGAACCTCTGTGTGAAACACCTCATGCAAGTGGTTACCACGGTGCCTGGCCAGGGTGGGCAGTTTCAATCAGTGTGCTTCCCCTAACAAATCTACTGACCACCCATAAAAGCCATCTTCCTGCCCTGGTTCATGACACTTTCATTTTCTTCCTGTCCACTCAGAGGTTAGCCAGTCTTCTTAGCAACTGGTCCTAGAGTTACCTTAAAACCTTTCCCAGAAAGCTCAGTCATCCTTTAGTCCCTTTTTACACTCTGCCAGAGTGAACTTGCACCATTTTCTGTCTTCTTGATGATGTTATTTTGCACCAATTTATACTGGTCTCTATCAGGTGTGTTGTGTGCATAAAGTTTAACTCACCAGAAAAAGAGAGAGAGAGAAAAAAAAAAGAAAATCCCTGACAGCAAGGATTATTCCATTATGCCTAAACCTAGCAGACATTTTTGAGACATGCTCATTTTATTAAGAGAGTTTTAAAGTAAACTGCTCAATCAAGCAGAAGAGGCTCACAAGATTTTTGCCAAGAAATGAAAGGCATCAGACTCTAATTCTACAGCAAATGGTGGAAAAAGTGTAGCCAGAAGCAGGTTACAAAAAAGCTAATAAAAAAAATGTATCATCCAAACTAAAATAATTCTGAGTAAAAAATGGTACTAAAAATACCTAAAATTATTAACTTTTTTCAATGGTCTATCTGTGAATTGTCTATTGAACTCTTCAGAAATGAAATTCTTTTTAAAAAATGAAAACAACATACATCTATATCCCTTAATGTAACATACCAAACTATATTTTTATTCATTACTGATTTATTGATTAGAAATAAGATAAGCAGAATATTTGTTCTTGGTATTAATTCACATCTTAAAACCACATACTTTAGTGAATTACTTAGATATAGCTCTTGAATAAAATGCCATTGGTATTTTTCTCAAATATGGTATCATTTTTATTCTTTCATAAAATTGCCTACAGTAGTCTTCTAAATTGCATTTTATGTTTAACAGATTTAAAATTGACACCTTCCATTGAATGTTTTCCATAGATTATATTATTTGGAATTGAGAGAACAATTTTTATATGTGCTGAGGTAAGCTCAGAGCAAATTCTGCCAAATGGAGAATATTCTCAATTGTAAAATTTTTGTATTGATGTATATAAATATTTCAACTCAAATATTTTCACAGTAGAAAAAATTAATAAACAGAAATCTTAGTTAATAAGCAGAAAATTAATAAACAGAAATCTCAGAGTCAAGAGACCACAGTGGGAGCACTCACTCCCCGTGACAATAGCAGAGCCCAAGAGGAAGAAAAAAGATTCCTCTTCTTTCCTGTCAAGGACTCAATCAATAAAAAGCCATGGACTCTGTGTTTATGATAGCCCTCTCAACTCACTTTTCCCTCTCAATTAAAGAATATTCTTTCCTTGTGAGACCTACATGTGGTTCACCGTGGTTGCAGACCCCAACCATATGGTTACAATTTTCTGCTCATTCCAGATAAATCCTTCTTTGTTAGAAAAATATCTGGCAGTCATTTTATTTCAGGCCAACAACAGATAATCACATTTAGCCTCCAGTTAGAAGCCATTCTTTATTATTTTTACATGAAAAAAGTATATCACCTACATATATTCTCAATATGAATTTTGAATGTTTTATTAACTTTAGACGGTACAAAGTTACACATAATGTTAATTTCATTGCATTCCATAGCATAACTTATCCAATTAAATATTAAAACTCCAATAACATTGTGTTCCTGCTAGTCAAGATACTCCAGTGTGAAACTATAGAATTTTAAAATTAAATCTTATATACTATTTAAGCAACTATTATTTAATTTTCTCACTCCCTCTCTTGCTTTTATATGAATAAATACCAGATATGGATAAAAACCTGTCATCATGTTCACTAGTATTGCTTTTCAATAATGGCAATGCAACTAAAACTTCAAAAAAATGACATTTTGAGAACCCCCATCATTGATGTTTACTAAAAATTTCATATTGATTCCGAAGAAAATAAGCCCCAAATCCAGAGGACTCACAAAATGTTTATTCTTAAAATAGTATAAAGAAAAAACTTTTCTGCAATGGGCAGCAGAAAGAGAAAGTGAACACTGCTATGTGGAACTATTGCTTTATTTTCAGTGACATCTTCATGCTGTGAACTTTGTATCAATGATAAAGTTATTCTAAGTCTGGTTACAGATGTGTGTATATGTTTTTGTGTGTGTCTGTGAATATGCGTTGTGTGTGTGTATATGATGTTTAGCAACTGCAGTTTCCATTTCAGAATTCTACAGCTTGTTTGTATGCGGTTATGAATTCTGTGTGTACTACAACAAATTCAAAGGATATTTCTGCCCCAAAGATTTTTTAATTTTGTAAGAACATCATTTTTACCATAATCTCATTCTTAATAAAATTTACAATGACATTAACACCTCAAAAAACAAAAATTATATTTTCAATGTTGAACTTTTTAAGTGACTATCTGAATTAAGCATTTATAAAAATATCAGATTTCTCATCTTTCAAAGAATGAAAATCCAAACCTATACTTGAATGTCATGAGGTATATGAAAAAAATATTATTATTAGTCTTAGCTTAATTTATACTTATTTTTGTAGAATTTGATGACATTAATATAATATGGTTTGTGTAATTATCTTTCTCTGCTAATAGAGTTGGTACATTAACAACAACCACTTAACTTGGAGATTAATAAAAGAAAGCTTGAAATTGAAAATAAGCAAAAACCTTTTAGTAATTAAAATAGTGTCGTACTTTAGAGTTATATTTAAAGGCATCTTCTGAATCTTTACATTTTAAGTTATCAATCTTTGGGCATAGTCTTATTAAAATAACTACTGGAAAATTTCAGTACTAATTTTTTTCAAGAAATAAATTTAGTTCTTAATTTTAAATTGAACATAGACATTGTTTTCTTGAGTTCATGGCTACTAGAAAGTGTTGGTTGCAAAATTAAAGTGTTACCATACAAAATATGGGCTAATGATTCTGAAACTACTTTACACTTAAACTAGGCTTGGATAAAGACGTTAATTTGTTGTAGATAATGAAACCTAAGATTCTCACTTTCTGAGAAGTTACAAATAATCAAAATGTACTGTTTTCTAGAATAAAAGTTCCTAAGTGCTAGAATAAATTCTAATAATACTGTTGGATTTTAACCCCCAAATCAAAACAGATGAAAAAAAAGCAAAAATAAAAAGCATGATCCCACAATCATGCAAACAAGAGACTGAAAATGTAAAAGGGGGAAAGAGAGAAAATGTCAAAGCAAGTGTAAATTATAGATCCACTGTACAGGACCACTAAGATTACATTAAATGTAACTAAGATTACATTAAACCATTAAGATTACACCTTATGTTTGATGTATGTATGTATGTATACAAGACTGCTCAGCCTCCATTTCCTCTACATATTCCACACACATCTAACCTGTAATTGGCCATGTTTCCCACATACCCCATCAACTCAAAGTCTGAAAGTTCCCTGCATCATGTGAACCTTGGGAGGAACAATGGCCCAACTGTCTCGTACATCATGTGCCTGGCCCGGATAGCAACATCAAAGACATCTCCTACTTGATTGTGGGAACCCTTTCATCATGTATGTACAGGCATACCTCACATTGTTTCACTTCTCAGACACTGCATTTCTCACAAAATGAATGTTTGTGGCAACCCTGCATCGAGCAAGTGTCTATAGACACCATTTTTCAACAGCATTTGCTCATTTTGTGTCTGTTTCACATTCTTGCAATTCTTCTTATATTTCAGACTCTTTCATTTATTACACTTGTCATGGTGACTTTTGATCAGGGGTCTTTGATGTTACTAGTGTAATTGTTTCGGGGAGCCACTAGCTGCACCCATATAGGATGACAAACTTAGTTGATAAACGTTGTGTGTGTTCTACCTGCCCCACCAACTGGCTGCTCCCCTGTCTTTTTCCCTTTTCTGAGACCGCCCTAGTCTCTGAGACACAAGAAAGTTGAAATTAGGCCAATTAATGATCCTACAATTGCCTCTAAGTGTTCAAGTTAAAGGAAAAGTCACATGTCTTTTACCTTAAAATGAAAGCTAGAAATAATCAAGTTTAGAGAGAAAGACATGTCAAAATCTAAGGTAGGCTGAAAACTAGGCCTCTTATACCAAATAGTTAGCCAAGTTGTGATGCAAAGTACAAGTTCTTGAAGGAAATTTAAAGTTCTACTCCAGTGACCAAACAGATAAAAATCACAAATAATAAGAAAATAAAACAGCCTTATTACTGATATGAAGAAAGATTCTGTGGCCTGTATAAAATAATGTTCCTTTAGTCTGAAGCCAAATGCAGAGCAATGCCCTTCTTGTTGTTGTTTAGTTGAGAAGTTATGTCTGACTCTTTGCAACCCCATGAACTGCAGCACGCCAGGCTTCCCTGTCCTTCACCATCTCCCAGAGTTTGCTCAAACTCATGTCCATTGAGTCAGTGATGCCATCCAACCATCTCATCCTCTGCTGTTCCCTTCTCCTGCTTTCAATCTTTCCCAGCATCAGGGTTTTTCTAAAGAGTCAGCTCTTTGCATCAGGAGACCAAAGTATTGGAGCTTCACCATCAGTCCTTCCAATGAATATTCAGGGTTGACTTCCTTTAGGATTGACTGGTTTGATCTCCTTGCTGTCTGAGGGAGTCTCAAGAGTCTTCTCCAGCACCAAAGTTTGCAAGCATCAATTCAGAGCAAGGCCCTAATCTCTTCAATTCTATGAAGGCTAAGAGAGGTGAGGAAGCTTCAGAAGAAAAGTCTGAAGCTAGCAGAGGTCGGTTCATGAGGTTTAAGGAGACATTCCATCTCCATAACATGACAGTGCAAGAAGCAAGTGCTGTTGTAAAAGTTGTAGCAAGTTATCCAGAAGATCTGGCTCAGATAATTAAGGAATGCGGATGCACTAAAGCACAGATTCTCAATGTAGTTGAAGCAGTCTGAAGCGGTGACCAAATTGCTCCAAAAGATGATACAGCTTGAGGTGATGAGGAGTTGCTTCTTATGGGTGAGGAAAGTAAGTTGCAATGGAAGCTACTCTTGGTGCAGATGATGTGAAGATTGTTGAAATGATAACAAAGGATTTAGAGGCATTACAGTGAACTCAGTAGATGAAGCAATGCCAGGGTTTGAGAGGATTGACTCCAAATTAAAAGATGGGTGAAATGATTGGTAAAATGCTATCAAACAGCTTTGCATGCTGCAGAGAAATTGTTCATGAAAGGAAAAGTCAATTGAGGCAGCAAAATTCATTGTTGCCCTGCTTTAAAAAATTGTCACTGACACCCCTACCTTCAGCAAACACCACCCTGATTAGTCAGCCACCACCAACATGAGCAGGCCCTTCCACCAGGCTTTTAGATTTTTATAATCTATAAAAAGATTATAATTTGCTGAAGGGTCAAGTGATGGTTAGTATTTTTACCAATAAAGTATTTTTAAATTAAGACATGTACATTGTTGTTTAGACATAATGTTATTATACATTTAATATACTGCAATATTGTATAAACAACTTTTATATGCACTGGGAAACCAAAAAATTATGATTCTCTTTACTGCAATATTTGCTTTATTGTGGTGGTCTGGAGCCAAAACAAACCTGCAATGCCTTTGAGGCATGCCTTTATATCAAATCATCATGTCATACACTTTAAATATTAACACATAACAATTTGCCAATTGTACCTCAATAAAACTGGGGAAAATCTGTTAAAAGTCAAGATATTGCTAAGATAAATGAATGAAGTTTAATTTACATTTCTATCCCTGAGTCAAATGGTAAGATTCTCTTGATGAGAATCCTTATTAGATAATGATGATGCTTGCACTTGTTCAGTCATATCTGACTCTGTGGCCCCATTGACTGTAGCTCCTCTGTCCATGGGATTTTCCAGGCAAGAATACTGGAATGAGCTGCCATTTCCTACTCCAGGGGATCTTCCCCACCAAGGGGTCAAACCCACATCTCCTGCACTACAGGTAGCTTCTTTACCACTGAGCCACCTTGGAAGTCTAATAAATAAAGTATTCTTAAATAAAACATATATACATTTTCCACTGTAGCTGGAGACCAAAAGAAGTTTGCTGTCTCTAGCTGCTCTTGGTGGTATATGCTTTATCACTGGTTGCTCTGCATGTTGTTCTTTAATGAAAAGCATAAACAGTAATATTTATGAAGAATTTGGGGAAAAGGGAGGTGGGTTATTGCGGACTGATTTCCTGAGTTAAGCTCATGTTGAATGAAAACTGTTCACTGCACACATATATTACATACTGCTAGATGAAAATTATGATAGAAGCTGGACATGCACAGAGGAATGTTACCAAACTAATTCTGGCTTACTTTTAATGTAATTAATATAATTAATGCTTTGTTAAAAATTTAAAAATCTGGGTAAAATGCTAACTATATAGGAAGCTGGGGCAATACATATAAGCCAGCACTGCTTCAAGGAAAACAGAATTATCTGTTAATACCTTTAGCCAGGGACACTTTCAAATTTACCATAAACTTTACTATATCTTTTAATTCTACAAAGTGATTTTATAAATTAATTTGGGTAGAATTGACATCTTTATAATATTCTCATTCATACTCATGGTAAATTTCATTACTAATACAGGTAAGATAGGGGAAGTTCCCCTTAATAACTGTTAGCTGTTAATGGGCTGGTGACAGCTAGACATTGGTGAATATAGCATCAGAGAAGGCCCCTGAGAGTGTGATGGAGTGAGACTGAAATAAGGCCATGACCTAATGACACAGACAAAAACACGAGCACCATGCAAGACTTAACGATGACCAAGTATCCACGTCCCAGCTAACACGAGTGAATGCTGCTACTTTGTCAGTTACAGAATGAAATCCGCCCTATTCCTCACACCTCTTAGATAAAGTTGTTAAGATCACCAACAACCTGCAATCCTTAAGCAATTACTTTGCTTTCTCACATCATGCAGTCCAAAGCAGAATCTCGCTGCTTTCAGCCCTCCCCAAATCATCCATACCAGCCCAAATCCTATCAGAAGCTCCCTACACACACCTTCATCTTTCTGAGATGCCCCACTGTTCTCATGGCAGTTCTCCCCGCTGAGTCCAACAATCTGTAGCATTGATGACAGCTCAATTTGAAGACAGGTGTTCCTAACGGTCTTTGTCTTTTGGGCAGTGATGCAGATCTTGTATGTCCTTAAATAGTAGTTTGAATTTAGGAATTGTTACATGCTGATTTGTGAGCTCCAAAAGACATGTTTAAGTCTTCACTGCCAATACCCAGAATGTGACCCTATTTAGAAATAGGTTTATTACAGATGGGATTCCTTGGTGGCTCAGATGGTAAAGAATCTGCCTGCAAAGCGGGCAATCTGGGTTCAATCCCTGGGTCAGGAAGATCCTCTGGAGAAGGGACTGGCTACCCACTCTGGTATTCTTGCCTGGAGAATTCCATGGACAGAGGAGCCTGGTGGGCTACAGACCATGGGGTCACACAGCTGAGCGACTAACACTTTGTACAGATGTAATTAGTTAAGGTGATGTCATAGTGGAATAGAACAGGGCCCTGATCTGTTATGACTGTTGTCCTTCTAAGAAGATGATCATGGACCGTGTGAAGACCCAGACAAAAGGGAAAGCGCCGTGTGAAGATGGAGGCAGAAACTGGAGTGATACGTCTACAAACCAATGAGCCCCAGGGGTTCCCAGAAGCTGGAAGGGACAAGGAAGGGTCCTCCCTTAGAGGGTTTAGAAGATAGAATGGCCCAGCCAACATCCTGATGTTCTCTGGATCTGATGGACCTGATGGATCTGCTGGGCCTGGACCTGATGGATCTCTAGTCTCCAGATCTGTGAGACAAGAAATTTCTGTTGGTTTAAGCCACTCAGCTTATGCTAGTTTGTCAAGGCCTAGGAAATGAATACAGGGTTTATATTTTTGTATAAACCTAGGTACTTCATTTTCCTAGGTACTTTATAATTTTCATTGCTATTAAAATTAGTATTATTCTCTATTATAATTTTAGTTGGTTATTTTTTGATTTTGTATATTTACTATATTAAAATATAAACATTCCTTTTGAATTTAATATTGATACTATACCTAATCATCTTGCAAAACTTTATTATGTGTTCTAATTGTTTGGAAATTATCATACATTCTCTTTATTAATACATGTGCTCTGTATAAATACTTATTGCTTGATATACTCTACCAATCATTATGCTTTATTTATTTATTTATTTTTCTAGGCTTGCTCTTGCTAGGAGCTTTAGTACTACAATGAATAATGATGAGTGGTGAGTTATAGTGAGCAACAATGTCTTATTGATTTAGACTGGGAATATTTCTTAAGGTTTACTGTATATACCTATTTTTTTCTTAGTTTTCATTTGTCAATGTGTTGATTACATTGCAGTATTTTCTGATATTGAATCACTTGAGTTCCTGTGATAAATCTTCCTTAGCTACAAGGTGTACATTAACACTGCTAGATTTGATTTACAGAAAAATATGTTTAAGACTTTCTCATCTATGTTACTACATGAGATTATCTCTAATTTTAGATTTTCTTGAATTTCCTGTCGGGTCTTATTTTCAAAATTATATTAGCTTCCTAACATTAATTTGTTAACCTACTCCCTAATTGTGTTATATAAAACTTTTTATAAGATAGGATTTGAAACTAATAAAATAATTCTATAAAGTTGCCTGAGCTTACTAATAGCTTTTTAGAGGGAATGGTTTTAGACTGCCAGTTCCATTTTTTAAAATACAGAGTTGTTTAGCTCTTTTTCTTCTTAAGTTACTTTGGGTAATTGACATGGACAAATTTTCAATGTAGTGGCAAAAACTGTCTTCAGAACTCACTGCTATTTGTAAAATCTCTGTTGTATTAATAGCCATGTTTTCTTTTTCCCTTCTATGTTAATGTTTATTTGTACTGACTCTTAATCATACCTACCATACAGGGTTCCTGTGAGGATTAAACAAATTAATGCAATGTAAAGTACTCACATCAGTGCCTTGCTAGAGGATTGTTTGTTTTATTAGTCTTTTAAAGAAACATTCTCTTGCTTTCGTGATTATGTATCTTTTCTATCTTATTATTGTAAGCTCTTGTCTCTTTTGTTTCCTGATTTCTACCTTTTTAAGATATACTATTTCTCTTTCAATAGCTTCTATAGTCAATTTATTTATAATGTCTCTTGTTATTTTTTAAAAAATGCATTTGTCTAAAACTTCCATCTAAACAATTTCTCACTTCACATTTTAGACTGTTGAATTTGGAGTAATTGTGAACATTTTGTGTTTTCTGCTTTATATGCTTTTCCTTTGCTTGTGTTTCTCCTTATCTGCCTTCTGTTGGATTGATAAATTTGTTTTGTTTGCTCTTTCACCCTTGACTGATTTATTACCTTTACAAGTGTTAACATACATACTCAAATATATTTTTCTATCAGAGTCTAAAGTTTTCATTATTCTTTTGAATGAGAAACAAAACTTAGCAAGTGAATTCTTCATTGAACAGTTTACTTTTAGAATTTTAGATCGGTACATATTTTGATAAAAATAGTAACTTATGGTACACATTTTAATGTTTGTGTATTTTTATTTCTGGGTTAACTTTTATTCTTGTTAAATTGTATGCTTTAGTAATTCTTCTAATAAGGTTCTGTGGGAAGTAAATTCTCTTACTTGTATAAATAGGTGAAGATATCTTTACTTCTCATGCTTTAAACTGATACTTTATTTGACTAGATCTAGAATTTGAAATTGCAAGCTATTTTCCTCCAGTACTTAGAAGATTTTATTCCATCATTTTCTGTCATTCATTCTTGCTGATGAGCTCACTGCTGTACATGTCAATGTCATCCTTTGTAGGTATCTTTGAATCTTCTTCCCAAAGACTTATAAGATTCTGTATTTTTTCTTTGTATTCTGAAATTTCACTACAGTGTGTGTCCGTGGAGTAGTTTGTTTTCATTTATCTAGCTGGGTTTTCCATATACATTTTAATTTTTCTTCAATTGTGGGAAAGTCTCCACCATATTGAATAAACAGTTCCTGTCACTCCCTCTATTTTCAACTTGGGAAACCAAGTTTATTGGTGCCTCATTCTACCCTTCGTATCTCTTAATTTCTCTGTTGTACTTTTTTCTTTCTTTACCTCTTAAAGCCATGTTCTAAAAGAATTCCTCAAGGCTATATTTCAATTCAGTAATCCTCTTTTTGATTGTCTTTCTACAGCATTGTTTTGTGCATGGAATTAAAAAAAATTAACATATTTTCATTGCAAAATGTATCCAACTGGTTCTTTTATATATTCATTTATTCTTGATTCATACCTGCCTGATTTTGTTTCATAGTTTATTTTTAAAAATTTTTTGCTTTTTCTCCCTTTACCTCATTTACAATCATTTAAAATAATTTTATGAATAAATCCATGTCTTTTACTGATGTTGTTGATTTGTTCCAAAATGTTAGTTCTCTACCCATCTCTGCAGAATATAGACTCTTCTTAGTAGGAATTGTTTCAAATTGCATATTGTTTCTTTCTCTTTTTCTTCCTTGTTTTAAATCATTCCTACTTACTTTGTGGTTTTGTGATTGCCTCCCTTGATTGCCACTTCCTCCAATGTAGCACCTGAACTAATAGTGGCAGGAGAATATAAAGGATCTTGGAGCTATCACAGGTCCAGGCACTTACCTAAGTAGAGGCTTACCTCCAGTCTACACCCACTATGCAGCTTTCTGTAACCTACCGCCTCAGGACGCTCCTGAAGTTTGTAATCTCCCATTACAAATGACCCTATGCCAGCTTCTATTACCCTTCAAATGTCAGTTCTTAGCTATCCCGGAATATTTTTGGCCTTGGAAACCAGTAGAACTGTAACCCTTGATTTTTCTGAGCTTCTGTGCATTCAGATGTTGATCTGTTTTTCAAAGTGTGATTGAAATTTATATGCATAAACTAATATATATTATTACATCATATAAACACACATATTCTATCACTTCTGTGTGCTTTGACTAGAGAGGGTACTTTACAACTTGAACTTGTAGCACTATCTGAACTCCAACAAATGAGTGAATGTTTAAGACTTGTTTCGAGAGTAGATTATAGAGTGACACATTTAAAGATATTTGCATATAAGAAGAATTAGCTTAAAAAGTAACAGCTGAAATTTTTTATCTTGCTCTATAGCAGAGAACTGTGAGAAAAGAAGGAAGAAAAACGAGCAAGCAAAAGAGAACTTGAGAAATCAGATTTTAGGTGATTAGAACATTTTGATAAAATCTCCATGTGGAAACAGATCAAGCATTCCTCTTCCCAGAGGGAGTCAGAGACTCTGAAACACAAGGAAGGGTGTTAGGAAAATAAAATAATAGTAATGTTGAGTGCTCAGTATGCACCAGGTCCTTGCAGGCAGACGACCTTAATTCTCAAAGTACCCTGTGGATATATTATTGTCTTCACAATATAGACGAAGAAACTAATGGGGCTCAGAGCGTGCTGTTAGTCCAGGCTGAACCAATGGAGAAATTTAGGAGTGCCTAAACCTGAGCCTAACCTGTGCCTACATTTCTACCAAATTGCCTTCCTACATGGAAATGTGATTCCCCACATATAAAAGCATAAACTTAAAAAATCCATTAGGCTGAAATATCCTTTCTCCTTCACTGTAGGTAATCCTCCCACACTCCCCAGCATAACTTTCTCCACCTAACACCTTCCCCCCTTATTTCTCATATTACTGAGAACACATGCATTAACCCGCAGGAAGCAGTATTTGCTCCCTGGCAAATTTAATGTTTCATGAAAACCAAACAGAAAGAAAATCTAGAGGGGATGGTGAGACCAAAAGGCTCAATTTCCTTTAATCACACTTCAGACTCTTTTTAGGTCCTTTAGCAGATGGACTTGGGTTTATTTGGGAGATTGTTGAAATCCCAAAAAGATGGGTGCCATCAGGGTAGAGTTATCCACAGGGACAAAGCTTAGAGCAAAACAAACGTCTTACTTCCTAGGAACTGAAAATGTCAACAGGATAAGCTTAAAAATCAATCTGCTAGTTCACGGAAAGGATCAGAGAAAGTGTAAAGTGATCACAGATGCTCAATTTTCAGAGCAGACATGGTGTGGTGTAAAAGAAGGAGTATGCATCCCACCCATCAAAATTCAGTATTTCTCTAGACTGAAGAAGCATTTCTTTGGTGGAGGAAAGACTAGGGTGTATCTCTCATGGAAAACAAACAAACAAACAAACAGCTAAGAAATGCTTACTTGTTCAGCATAGAGGTAAAAAAATGCAACAATACTAATAATAGCAATAGCGAATATGTATAGAGTGTTGGCCATGCGTGAAGCGGTATTCTCAGGATATTTAGTTTCATGAAAACCAAACAGAATCCAAAGGGAATGGTGAGACCCAAAGGCTCAGTTTCTTTCAATTACTTTAATCCTAACCTTAATTTAGAGGTCACTGGAGTAGCAGTTATGGAACTTTACCATCTACCCTAAGGGTGAGTGTTGTTTATATAACATTATCTCATTTAAGCCCAACAATACTTTATGTGAGCTATATATATTACTATTCCCATTTTTCAGATATATAATTGATAGTTAGGGAGGCTAGTTGATGAAAGTGTATGGACCTCAAATCTGTCTATCATTAACATCTGAGCTTTTTGAATTATCATGTTTGCCCTAGATCAATGCTTCTCAACCTCAGGATATAGGGCCAGATGATGTTTTTGTTGTAGAGAGCTGTTTTGTACATTGTAGGACATTTAGCATCATCTTTGTCTTCTGCCTAATAAATACCAATAGTACTTCCATAGTCATGAAAACCAAATGTCTTAAAACATTGCTAAATAATCTTGGGGAGTAAAACTGCCCCCAGTTGAGAACCACTGCCCAAGTCAATCCATCACAAACAGGAGCAGAAGTAGGTAAAAATAAAATCTGCCCAGAATTATGTCCTGAGGCAGGAACAGGCCTAGGAAGCTAGAGGAAGGGCAAGGGGACAAGATAGGATGAAATGAATGGGGGACTAGAGATGAAGTCAGGTAGATACAACACCAACCAGACTATGCCAAACATTTCAGGCCATAATCAGATTTGTTAATTTTAGTTTAAAAGGACAAGAAGACATTGGAAGATTTTGAACAGAAGAATGCCATGATATAATATATGCTTTTAAAGACACAGTCTGATTGGCGATTGGAGTGTAGATCAATGGAAAGCAAATAGGAGTAGAAGTCTATTGCAATAATCCAGGTGAAGAATAGCAAGCTTGGATTTATATGGTAATAGTGAAAGTAATGTGAAGTGATGTGATGATGAAACTGGAAGCTGTAGAACTTGCGGACAGATTACATGAGGGGTGTGAGAAAAAAGAGAGGAATCAAGCAGGACTCTAAGAATTTTTACTTGATCACTGGCTCAGGTGAATTTTACTTAATTGGGATGGGATATGTGAAGGGGAGGTATGTATATACAGAGAGTAGTTTAAATTTGGGATGTGTAGTAGACTTTACAGGGTAAAGCAGGCTACTGGAAATGCAGATCTAGTTCATGGGGAAGGGGTAGACTGAAGATATAAGTTTAGAGTATTCATTATAAAGACAATAGCCAAACTATTGAATTGGATGAGATGACCCAGAATGAATGCATAGAAAAGAAACCAGAAGTGTGGGCAAGCCCTAGATTATTCCATGTTTGCAGGACAAGAAATTAGAAAAAAGCAAAAGGGACTCAAAAAACGGAGGAATTTCAGCATCAACAGGTATGATGAATGTGATAGATTGAATAAACCCATTGAATCAAACTATTGAATATCATATGAATCAGTGACTTCATACTGAATGAAAAATCATTCTCCAAATAAATGGGGAGGGGTGGGGAGAGGAAACTTTGCCTTACTGTGAGTAGGATGCCAACAAATAAAGCTGAAGCTAGAAAATCACCATTTGGCAACCATGATCATAATAATTAAGGCAAGAATCATCAGCATGTGCCTGGACTGGTAGTTGTGAGTTAATGGGAAGCAGAGTATATACAGAGCCTCAACATATCACCTCATTAATTACATATTAATTGTAAATGGAAAAGTTGTCGTTTTCAGGGAGAAACCCAGAGGACATCACTGTAACCAAATGATCAGAGATGATGTTACCAGTAGTGGGACAGACCAGACCACCACTGTGCACCTCCTAATGAAAACGCACTGATGCTATATTCCTACCAAACATATAAACCTGAATGTAATCATGAGGAAGACTCATTCTTCAAAAGAATTGTCTGCTGTTCTTTCAAAAGCCAGTGTCATGGAAGATAAATACAGTCTGAGGAGCTTCAGATTAAAGTGAAAGAGAGTGAAGTCACTCAGTCGTGTCCAACTCTTTGCAACCCCATGGACTGTAGCCTACCAGGCTCCTCAGTCCATGGAATTTTCCAGGCAAGAATACTGGAGTGGGTTGCCATTTCCTTCTCCAGGGGATCTTCCCAACCCAGGGATCAAACCTGGGTCTCCCACACTGCAGGTAGACCCTTTACCGTCATATTAAAGGTGACATAATTGTTAAAAGCAGTCATGATTACAGATGTGATGCCAGGCTAGAAAAAAAAAAACAGTTATTTTTTTCCTAATATCCTAAGAAGGATAATAAGAAGGATCCTAAGAAGAATAACCTCAGTTCAGTTCAGTTCATTACAGTTGCTCAGTCGTGCCCGACTCTTTGTGACCCTGTGAATCGCAGTACGCCAGGCCTCCCTGTCCATCACCAACTCCCAGAGTCTACCCAAACTCATGCCCATGTAGTCGGTGATGCCATCCAGCCATCTCATCCTCTGTCATCCTCTTCTCCTCCTGCCCCCAATCCCTCCCAGCATCAGGGTCTTTTCCAATGAGTCAACACTTCGCATCAGGTGGCCAAAGTATTGGAGTTTCAGCTTCAGCATCAGTCCTTCCAATGAACACCCAGGACTGATCTCCTTTAGGATGGACTGGTTGGTTCTCCTTGCAGTCCTGAGGACTCTCAAGAGCCTTCTCCAGCACCATAGTTCAAAAGCATCAATTTTTCGGCACTCAGCTTTCTTCACAGTCCAGCTCTCACATCCATACATGATCACTGGAAAAACCATAGCCTTGACTAGATGGACCTTTGTTGGCAAAGTAATGTCTCTGCTTTTTAATATGCTATCTAGATTGGTCATAACTTTCCTTCCAAAGAGTAGGCATCTTTTAATTTCATGGCTGCAATCACCATCTGCAACGATTTTGGAGCCCCCCAAAAATAAAGTCTGACACTGTTTCCACTGTTTCCCCATCTATTTGCCATGAAGTGATGGGACCAGATGCCATGATCTTAGTTTTCTGAATGTTGAGCTTTAAGTCAACTTTTTCACTCTCCTCTTTCACTTTCATCAAGAGGCTCTTTAGTTCCTCTTCACTTTCTGCCATAAGGTTGTATCATCTGCATATCTGAGGTTATTGATATTTCTCCCAGCAATCTTGATTCCAGCTTGTGCTCTTCCAGCCTAGCATTTCTCATGATGTTCTCTGCATATAAGTTAAATAAACAGGGTGACAATATGCAGCCTTGATGTATTCCTTTTCTGATTTGGAACCAGTCTGTTGTTCCATGTCCAGTTCTAACTGTTGCTTCGTGACCTGCATACAGATTTCTCAGGAGG
This sequence comes from Cervus canadensis, assembly GCF_019320065.1. Taxonomy (NCBI): domain Eukaryota; kingdom Metazoa; phylum Chordata; class Mammalia; order Artiodactyla; family Cervidae; genus Cervus; species Cervus canadensis. The sequence continues at coordinate 67,687,988 of NC_057386.1, forward strand.
CAGGTAAGGTCGTCTGGTATTCCCATCTCTTTCAGAATTTTCCACAGTTTGTTGTGATCCACACAGTCAAAGGCTTTGGCATAGTCAATAAAGCAAAAATGGATGCTTTTCTGGAAGTCTTGCTTTTTCAATGATCCAATGGATGTTGGCAATTTGATTTCTGTTTCCTCTACCTTTTCTAAATCCAACTTGAGCATCTGGAAGTTCATGGTTCATGTACTGTTGATGTCTGACTTGGATTTTGAGCATTACTTTACTAACATGTGAGATGAGTGCAATTGTGGGGTAGTTTGAACATTCTTTGGCATTGCTTTTCTTTGGGATTGGAATGAAAACCGACATTTTCCAGTCCTGTGGCCACTGCTGAGTTTTCCAGATTTGCTGGCATATTGAGTGCAGCACTTTCACAGCTTCATCTTTTAGAATTTGAAATAGCTCAACCGGGTAGTCTTTGCCTTCTCCAGGGGATTTTCCTGACCCAGGAATCGAACCAGGGTCTCCTGCATTGCAGGCAGATTCTTTACCAACTGAGCTATCAGGGAAGCCCAAAAAGAATGGCCACCATCAAAAGATCTACCACCAAATCAATGCTGGGGGGATGTGGAGAAAGGGAGCCCTCCTGCACTGTTGTATTTTAGTCACTAAGTCATGCCCGACTCTTTTGTGATGCTGTGGGCTGTAGCCCACCAGCCTCCTCTGTCCATGGGATTTTCCAGGCAAGAATACTGGAGTGGGTTGCCATTTCCTTCTCCAGGGGATCTTCCCCACCCAGGGATCAAACTCACTTCTCTTGCATTTGACTTTACTGCTGAGCCACCAGGGCCCCTTGCACTGTTGGTGGGACTCTAAATTGATAGAACCACTATGGAAAAGAGAATGGAAGTTCCTTAAAAAACTAAAAATAGAACTACCATATGACCCAGCAATCCCACTACTGAGCATATACCTTGAGAAAACCATAATTAAAAAAAGACACATCCACCCCAATGCTCACTGCGACACTTTACTATAGCCAGGACATAGAAGCAACCTAAATATCCATTTACAGAGGAATGGATAAAGAAGATGTGTCACATATGTGCAATGGAATATTACTCAATCATCAAAAGGAACACAGTTGGGTCATTTGTAGGGATATGGATGGATATAGAGGCTGTCATACAGAGTGAAGTAAGTCAGAAAGAGAAAAATAAATACTTTATATTAACACATATATGTGGAATATAGAAAAATAGTACAGCTTAACCTGTTTGCAAAGCAGAAATAGAGGCACAGATATAGAGAACAAACATAGGGACACCAAAGAGGGTGGCGCTCAGTTTGTAAAGAATCTGCCTGCAGTGCAGGAGACCCAGGTTCGAGTCCTGGGTCAGGAAGATCCCCTGGAGAAGGAAATGGCAACCCACTCCAGTATTCTTGCCTGGAGAATGCCATGGACCGAGGAGCCTGGCGGGCTACCATCCATGGGGTTGCAAGCGTCAGACATGACTTGGGAACTACACCACCACCACCACCACACTGCTATGCATGGAATAGATTACGTGAGGGTTTCCTGTATAGAAGGAGGAACCCCACTCTCCGTTCTCTATGGTGACCTAGACGGGAGGAAAATCCAGAAGGGAGGGGGGCATTTGTGTACACATGTGGCTGATTCACTTCGGCTGTGCAGCAAAACTAGCGCGGTGTTGTGAAGCAACTATACCCCTGTAAGCAAGGAAAAGAAAGAATGGAAATATGGGAGAGAAAAGCAGATACAGCAATTACAGGAAACACTTCTGATGAGTTGATTAGGGATTGAGAGCAGAGCCACGGGATAATGGGAGGAGGGAATATACATAGTCAAGGAAACCTGCTGTTAAACACTGGATTGAAATGGTGTATTTCCACTCATCTATTTCCATAGAACTACTCTTGGTCTGATTTCTGCTTTCCAAAGAAAACTTTTAATTTTTATTTGGCTTCCATGTAGACCTACATGTCAGGCCTTGACTACTTTGGTTTCATTACAGAGATTCAGTTCAGTTCAGTTCAGTTCACTCAGTCGTGTCCGAGTCTTTGCAAACCCATGAACAGCAGCAGGCCAGGCCACCCTATCCATTACCAACTCCCAGAGTTTACTGAAACTCATGTCCATTGAGTCAGTGATGCTATCCAACCATCTCCTCCTCTGTCATCCCCTTCTTCTCCCACCTTCAATCTTTCCCAGCATCAGGGTCTTTTCAAATGAGTCAGCTCTTCACATCAGGTGGCCAAAGTATTGGAGTTTCAGCTTTAGCGTCAGTCCTTCCAATAAATATTCAAGACTGATTTCCTTTAGGATGGACTGGTTGCATCTCCTTGTAGTCCAAGGGACTCTCAAGAGTCTTCTCCAACACCACAGTTAAAAAGCATCACAGAGATTATTCACTGTAAATTAATGAATTGACATTTCAGTTTCATGCTAAAATATGATTCTATACTTGAGAGAAGAATGAAACATTTCTGTCATAAATAGTTTGGGGACAAGAAGGGGAGATATCTAATTTTGCAGAGCTCACTCAGAACTCTACTGAATTTTCAAAGTACAGTAAGTCAGTTACACACACCACACAGCATTAGAGTCAGTCCTACTTGTTCTGCAATACTGGAAACACAACTTCTTAAGAAAAAAAGAAAACCTTTCTGCTTGCCATGGTTATGTCTCAGTAATTGTGACTCTCAAACATTTTAACCCTAATGAGCGCATGTGTGAGTGTGAAAATCAGACTGTTGTCCTTTGTACCCTGGAGTCAGGGCTTGTGAAAGTCTCCCTGCAAATCCACTTGTGACACCATCTGCCTCCCATTTCCTTTAGCAGTATCAGTCCAGCTTTACCTTGAAATTTCAGGATTATTTTTCTACTCTTAGCCATAAGGCCCCTGCAACATCTTGCAAAACTTCACTTGAAACTTTTTGTAGTAAAAATTTCAACAGAAACCTCACTGTTTTGTTTCATTTAACCAAGATAAATCTCTTGTCACCACCATAGTAAGTTGACTTTGGGTAATTGTATGATATATTTTTCCTACTGGAATATTGATTTTAGGATGATCTAGTCATCTAAAATAAAAACATAAGTAAACTCAAGAAAATAATTCATTTAATTACTGCTATTTCCTGAAAATTAAACGTGCAAAAATTACACTAGAAGCTTTAAGCTATCTCATTTCTCTTCTCAAAAATCTTATGGGTTAGGCCATTATTACTGCATTACAAGAAAAGAGGCAATTGTGACTTAAAGTACCCAAAGCAGGATTATAATTGGGATTGAGCTGGCCCCCAAAGCCCAGTGCTTTTTCTAGTATGTGCTTTGCCTCCCTGCCATGCTCCTCTGCCTACCCACTGTCTCATCTAATTCAATTTTACTTGCTTACTCTTATTTCTTGTGAATAGCCACTGAGATTGTTGTATTCAAGGAGACATAGTCTAAGACATTTAAAAAAAAAAATATTTATTGATGTAGCCTCTTGGTCTCAGTGTGCTAGGCGGGAGCTCTCACTGTAACGCCCAGACTCTTGAGGTGCGGCACGTGAGCTCAGGAGGAGCAGGCTGTGGGCTTAGCTGCTGTGCCACAGGTGGGATCTTACTTTGCCTGCATTGCAAGGTGCGTTCTGAGCTACTAGACCGCAGAGAAGCCCCTACTTTCAATTTTTAAGAGCTCTTTAAGCCTGAATCTGAAGAGTAACCTGAATTTGAGAGAAAGATGGTTGAAAAGTTTCAGCCAGAGGAATACATTGAAAAGACATAAAAAGGAACAGAACTGGGTCATTTGTAGAGACGTGGATGGACCTGGAGATTGTCATGCAGAGTGAAGTGAGTCAAAGAGAGAAAAACAAATATCATATATTATCACATATATGTGGAATCTAGAAAAATGACACAGAGGAACCTATTAATATTTTCAGGGAAGGAATAGAGACCCAGACAGAGAGTGGATGCTGGACATGTGGAGGCGGATAGGAGGCAGCATCAGCTGGGAGATTGGGGGTGATGGATACACACTGCCAGGATTGAAGCAGACAGCTAGGTGGAAGCTGCGGTGTGGCACGGGGAGCTCGGCCCAGTGCTCTGTGATCACTTAGAGGCTGCGATGTGAGTACTCTTGCCTGGAAAATCCCATGGACAGAGGAGCCTGGTAGGCTGCAGTCCATTGGGTCGCGAAGAGTCGGACATGGCTGAGCAACTTCACTTTCACTGTTCACTTTTATGCATTGGAGAAGGAAATGGCAACCCACTCCAGTGTTCTTGCCTGGAGAATCCCAGGGATGGGGTCACACAGAGTCGGACACGACTGAAGTGACTTAGCGGTAGCAGCAGCAGCCTTCTGTATAGCATGCCAAGCACATCAAATCCTAATGTACCTTTTCAATAGGGAAAATAATAGCTAGAAATATAGTTACTAAAAGTGGTTGGTGGCCTAGAATCATATTTATTTTTCCCCTTGTTAATAGTATCTAAGCTCCATAGTCACAGTATATTAACTCATGCACTTTTAGCTTCTCTACAGGGGATAATAAAAGTTCAACAGATTCTCTGCTTCAATTAGCAAATTTTATTTTTATAAAAAAGAAAATGTTTGGAAAATTTCATCTTACAATTAACTCTTGCTGGGAGGACATAAAGCTATTGGTAGATTTTTCAAAGCGAGGCTTTTTACTCAATAAATATTTCCTAATTTTCTTCCCATGGGAAGAACTTAATTATCAGAAGGCATCGTAGTAAAAACATGAAAGAAAAAAAATGCATTTCTAATTGAACTAAAGAAAATTCAACTAGGATGAAATGACTATCATCACCACCTATATATTTCTGCTTGTATATTTGGTCAAATATGTTTCCATCTGACAAAAAGAGATCAGATCTTACGATGATGTTTTCAGATGCTGACAAAATAAGAATAACTGAATGATAAAACAAAACTGGCTTATATGATTTCTAAGTTACAAAGATAATAGATTAAGGTAGACTTGTATTGACTACTTTGTAAACTCTCATTTTTCTGTTGTGTTTTAAATAGTGCTTTAGTCACCCGAAAGTATTAACATAGCTTTCAGAGGTGATTACCTTACATTCAGGAAAAGCTTATACACTGAAAGTGTAAAATTCAGAGTTAGATGCAAAATATTTATAGTCCACCTGATTTATTATTTTTCTATAGGTACTTTGCCCAATCTGAAATTATGACAGCTTTGTCATAGTCATTAATGTGAATGCAATTATTTGAGATGTTTTAAAAACATACTATGCTGTAAAGGAATCGAGTAACCTTTTATTGGAAAGTGTGGTTAATTGACTTCAATCTAACAGATGTTCACTGGCTTCCCAGTGGCGCTAGTGGTAAAGAACCCGGCTGCCGGTGCAGGTAACTTAAGAGTTGCAGGTTCAGTCCCTGGGTTGGGAAGATCCTCTGGAGGAGGGCATGGCAGCCCACTCCAGAATCCATGGACAGAAGAGTCTGGCAGGCTACAGTCCACAGCACCGCAGAGAGTCGGACGCAAGTGCAGTGACTGGGCACAGCGCAGCACATTAAGCGTCTACTCTTCGCCCCACAGTTCTTGGCACAGAGATGTGCAAGCGAACAAGAGAAAATGATCTTTATTACTGTGGGGCTTACAGTAAAGTAGGAGGAGATAGGCAAGTCAGAAATCTACAAAAAAGTGAATTTTAGAGTATTCAAAATATAATGCCTGCTATGCAGGTGTGTGTGTGCTCAGTCGTGTCTGAGTGGACACCACCTGGGAAGCCCAATACATGCTATGTGTGTGTGCTCCGTCGCTCCGTTGTCTCTGACTCCTTGTGACCCCATGGACTGCAGCACGCCAGGCCTCCCTGTCCATCACCAGCTCCCGGAGCTTACTCAAATGCACGTCCATCAAGTCAGTGATTCCATCCAATCATCTTCTTCTCTGTTGTCCCCTTCTCCTCCTGCCCTCAATCTTTCCCAGCAACAGGGTCTTTCAAATGAGTCAGTTCTTCCCATCAGGTGGCCGAAGTCCTGGAGCTTCAGCTTCAGCATCAGTCCTCCCAATGAATATTCAGGACAGATTTCCTTTAGGATTGACTGGTTGGATCTCCTTGCAGTCCAAGGGATTCTCAACAGTCTTCTCCAACACCACAGTTCAAAAGCATCAATTCTTCGGCACTCAGCTTTCTTTATAGTCCAACTCTCACATCTACACATGACTACTGGAAAAACCACAGCCTTGACTAGATGGACCTTTGTCGGCAAAGTAATGTCTCTGCTTTTCTTTTTTAATTTATTTACTTTAATTGGAGGCTAATTACTTTGCAGTGCTGTGGTGGTTTTTTGCCGTACATTGACGTGAATCAGCCATGGGTGCACATGTGTCCCCATGTCCTGAAACCCCTCCCCTCTCCTTCCCCCTCCCATCCCTCTGGGCTGTCCCAGCGCACTGGCTTTGAGTGCCCTGCTTCATGCATCGAACTTGGCTGCTGCTGCTGCTGCTAAGTCACTTCAGCCGTGTCCGACTCTGTGCGACCCCATAGACATCAGCCCACCAGGCTCCCCCGTCCCTGGGATTCTCCAGGCAAGAACACTGGAGTGGGTTGCCATTTCCTCCTCCAATGCATGAAAGGGAACAGTGAAAGTGAAGTCACTCAGTCATGTCCGACTATTAGCAACCCCATGGACCGCAGCCTACCAGGCTCCTCCATCCATGGGACTTTTCAGGCAAGAGTACTGGAGTGGAATGTCATTGCTTTCTCCAGCATCGAACTTGGACTGGTTATCTATTTCACATATGGTAATATACATGTTTCAATGCTGTTCTCTCAAATCATCCCACACTCGCCTTCTCCCACAGAGTCCAAAAGTCTGTTCTTTACATCTGTGTCTCTTTTGTCTCTGCTTTTTAATATGCTGTCTAGGTTGGTCATAGACTTCTCTGGTGGCTCAGACGGTAAAGCGTCTGCCTACAATGCGGGAGACCTGGGTTCAATCCCTGGGTCGGGAAGATCTCCTAGAGAAGGAAATGGCAACCCACTCCAGTATTCTTGCCTGGAAAATCCCATGGACAGAGGAACCTGATAGGCTACAGTCCATGGGGTCGCAAAGAGTCAGACACGGCTGAGCGACTTCGCCTAGGTGGGTCATAGCTTTTCTTCTAAGGAGCAAGTGTCTTTTACTTTCATGGCTGCAGTCACCATCTGCAGAGATTTTGGAGCCCAAAAAACAAAGTGTATCACTCTTTCCATTGTTTCCCCATCTGTTTGCCGTGAACTGGTGGGACCAGATGCCATGATCTTAGTTTTCTAAATGTTAAATTTTAAGCCAACTTTTTCACTCTCCTCTTTCACTTTCATCAAGAGTCTCTTTAGTTCTTCTTTACTTTCTGCCATAAGGGTGGTGTCATCTGCATATCTGAGGTTATTGATATTTCTCCCCGGCAATCTTGATTCCAGCTTGTGCCTCATCCAATCCGGCATTTCACATGATGTACTCTGCATATGTTAAATAAGCAGGGTGACAATATACAGCCTTAATGTACTCCTTTCCCGATTTGGAACCAGTCTGTTATTCCATGTCCAGTTCTAACTGTTGCTTCTTGACCTGCATACAGATTTCTCAGGAGGCAGGTCAGGTGGTCTGGTATTCCCATCTCTTTCAGAATTTTCCACAGTTTGTTGTGATCCACACAGTCAAAGGCTTTGGTGTAGTTAATAAAGCAGAAGTTGATGTTTTTCTGGAACGCTCTTGCTTTTTTGATGATCCCGCAGATGTTGGCAATTTCATCTCTGGTTCCGCTGCCTTTTCTAAATCCAGCTTGAACATCTGGAAGTTCATGGTTCACATACTGTTGAAGTCTGGCTTGGAGAATTTTGAGCATTACTTTACTAACATGTGAAATGGGTGCAATTGTGCGGTAGTGTGAACATTCTTTGGCATTGAGTTTCTTTGGGATTGGAATGAAAACTGACTGTTTCCAGTCCTGTGGCCACTGCTGAGTTTTCCAGATTTGCTGGCATATTGAATGCAGCACTTTCACAGCATCATCTTTTAGGATATGAAATAGCTCAACTGGAATTCCATCACCTCCGCTAGCTTTGTTCGTACTGATGCTTCCTAAGGCCCACTTGACTTCACATTCCAGGATGTCTGGTTCTAGGTGAGTGATCACACCATCATGGACATCTGGGTCGTGAAGATCATTTTTTGTATAGTCCTTCTGTATATTCTTGCTACCTCTTAATATCTTCTGCTTCTGTTAGGTCCATATGATTTCTGCCCTTTATTGAGCCCATCTTTGCATGAGATGTTCCCTTAGCATCTCTAATTTTCTTGAAGAGATCTCTAGTCTTTCCCATTCTATTATTTTCCTCTATGTCTTTGCATTGGTCACTGAGGAAGGCTTTCTTATGTCTGCTTGCTCTGCTTTGGAACTCTGCATTCAGATGGGTATATCTTTGCTTTCCTCCTTTGCCTTTAGCTTCTCTTCTTTTCTCAGCTATTTGTAAGGCTTTATCATTAGTTAAATAGTATTTGGCTAGAAGGACAGTAGACCCTTGTGTTATCAGAAATAACTCATTTATAAGGTGATATTCAGTGTTTTTTAAAATGCTAAGACGATATTTCTGGAGACATTCGGTGAGAGTATTCTGGGTAGAGGCCAGAAGGCAGAAGAATGTGGTCATGGATGTGTACAGTGGGGAGGCAGGCAGGAGTGGAGTGGGATGACAGTAGGTGAGGAAGTTGGAGGTGTGTGCTGCAGATGGAGGCAGCATCACGGAGGGACCATCATGAGCATTTGACCATTTACCCCTAGTAAAATGGGAACCATGACAGGATCCTGGGCAGAAGAGTGATGTAGCCTGACTCAAAGTTCAAGGGGATCACTGTGGGTGCAGAGGAGAGTGTGGACCATGGGGATGTAAGGGCAGAGTCTGTAAGACAAGCTGGGGCCCCCACTAAAACTCTGTGATGAGGTTTAGGCAGTAACATCGAGCAGTCAAAGTCATCAAAGCCTAACAGACTTATTAATGAGCATTGTGTTCTCTTAAGAGGGACAGTAGAGCAAAAGGTTATAATTTTGTGAAAACAAGAGCTATTCACATGAAATACTTTTTTAAGGTACCATATAGCTAATGACAATGCATGAAATAGCCTTAGTTCTGGGGAGGGGGCGGTTCTTGTGTGATAGGTTGGGTGGTAAATGAACGAATACGTAATGTCTGCTGGGTTCAAGCCCCATTTCTATCATTAACTAATGGAGTGACTTGGGGCAAATTATTTAACCTCTTTGGGCCTCATTTTCTCTTCATGTAAAATAAGGAGTTTAGCTCAGTTGATCTCTAAGACATCTTCTATTTTAAATGTTTCATGACATGTGGTCTAAATTAATTCACATGACATTTACTTATTATTGAGTGGATTTGGCATGTAATATTGTGTAAGTTTAAGGTACAGGATTTTACAATAGTACATTTATATATCTTGATATGATTGACACTGTAGTGATATTTATTGCCTAATATACTTATTGTACAATATTATCTTCTATATTCATCTTAGTGTACATTAGATCCTTATGAATTATTATCAGTTAAGGACTTATTATCCAAAATACATAAAGAATGCAAGCAACTCAATAACCAAAAAAATACCCCAAAACTAAATAATCTGATTGAGATAGGCAGAACTTATTTGTTGATCATTGTTTTTGAATAGGACACAAATCTTACAGTTTTCATTAAAAATCTATAAATGCAATGGAACTTTCAAGAACAAGAGCACTTAAAAAGGACATTTTCATGCAGAAGTCATCTAAGTGATTTTCAGCAACTCTCCAGATTACTATAATTATATGGTTATATAAAAGTAGCATCTTAGTATTGTATAAAATTTTGGTATTTTTCCAATGTATTATATCATGTCAATGTCATTAACTTTGGTATGGTTCCAAAGAGTCATGCATTCACAGATTTCAGCTTTGATTTTGTATACATATGAAAGTCATGGAATTTGTTTTAAAAATTAGATTGTATATTGATCTCAGAAAATATTCACAACTTTAGACTTTCATGAAAATATGCATACTACCCACTAATCTACTAAAATTGCATGGAAAATTTTAAATTTAAAGTTGTTTTCACAACTTACTTATGAGAGATATATATTCATTACCTCCAGATTTAACATACGATTGTAGTAAAGGGTTGCATTATTTTGTAATTACATAACTGTGCTGTATCACTTTTCCAAATATGCTAAATAAAATATGCATCAAGTGGTAAAATATTTATTGGTAATGATGGAGGAACTTTACGTGTTTCACATGTGGCCATATCCCTTCTCATGTCCATTTCTTTAATATACAATACTAACATATGTAATAATAACATTTATTGACACATCCTTTTTCTCCTCTTATAAGCAGATCTCCTGGAGTTCTTTGAGTAGGAACTCAAAAATTTGTATTCTTAAAACTTCATAAGATGTTCAAAATTCCTCTATTCTTTCCATTTCCAAAATTAGATTTCTCACACATTTCATTGTTTTTGTTTTATATAAAAGAAGACAACTTGTAGAAAATCACCATTTTTGTCTTTTCCTGATAGTTTTCAAATTTCATTCTTAAAAAGCCCATAAATGTTTCACTTGTGTGTGCAATATTGTTTTTAATTAATATGGATAAAATAAATATCTTTTGATTGATAATATTGATAATATTGATAAATTTGTGTATTCAAAATTTTCCAATGTGTGAAATTAGAGTTTGTAAACTCTTGAATTCTAGGGATCTTGTAACTCGGCATATACTAAAGAAAAAGTGTTTAGCCTAACCACTAATTTAATAAACATGTGTATATATACACATGCATAGATGCGTGTGTATATATACATGCATTTATTATTTTTATATATATAAATAAAATATTAAAAATATATAAAATATAACTATATATATATATATATATGGCTTCTCTTCCCTGGTAGCTTGGGCTTCTCTGATAGTTCAGTTGGTAAAGAATTCGCCTACAATGCAGGAGAACCCAGTTCAATTCCTGAGTCAGGAAGATCTGCTGGAGAAGAGATAGGCTACCAACTCTAGTGTTCTGGCCTAGAGAATTTCATGGACTGTGTAGTTCATGGTGTCGCAAAGAGTCTGACGACTGAGTGACTTTCACTTTTGGTAGCTCAGCTGGTAAAGAATCTTCCTGTAATGCAGTTTGATTCCTGGGTCGGGAAGATACACTGGAGAAGGGATAGGCTACCCACTCCAGTATCCTTGGGCTTTCCCGGTGGCTCAGACAGTAAAGAATCTGCCTGCAATGTGGGAGACCTGGGTTTGATCCCTGGGTTGGGATGATCACCTGGAGGAGGGCATATCAACTCACTCCAGTATTCTGGCCTGGAGAATCCTCATGGACAGAGGAGCTTGATGTGCTACAATCTATGGGTCACAGAGTTGGATGTGACTCAGCACACACACACAAACACACACACATATATAAAGTGTACATTATAGTCACATTCTTTAGCATCACTTCAAAAAGATTTGAATCCCTCTGTCCAAGAAAAACACACAAGAATTCTTTGTTACCTTGAGTAACACATGTGTAAACACTGTTGTGTGTTTTTATGTGTGTACCCATATACATGGGTATCTATTTAGCATAATATGTGTCATATTGCTTAAGAAAACTTTTCTGATATTTAAAAATTTTTAACTTGTATAAGTAAAATATAGTATATATTTTGATGATTTATTTCAATAAATGTTTTCAAATAGGGCATTAAGAGTAATGGATAACTTAAAAAAAATTTTTATATGTTCTACAGTAAAATATAAAAATACCTCTTATTATCTTGGTGTCTATCCATGAAAGCTGATTTGTGTTTATATGCCAAGTTAATCCTTCAAATGGCATATAAAACTTTTTTAAGTATGTGATTTATATCAGTGACAGGTTCTTATTCTGTCTAGGTTGAATGCATAATGTAATTTCCCATCAATGTGGAAATGGACACATGTCTTATATGTTATCAAATAAATCACTTAAAATCTTTACATGTATGTGAGCAGAGTTTATGTGTGTAATATATTGAAACCTATGCTCATATATTTTAATAAACAAACTTTAAGACAAATGAAAATACCAGCTAGCTCATTTTCTTGACTACAGAATGTATTGCTTGAAAAACAAAAAATCTTTAAGGAGAGATATTATAAATCTTTGATAAATAGTAAGTTACTGTCAGTATTTTTCTCAAAACACCTAAAATTAATTTTTTCTGATACAATTTGAATTTTTTTCTCTTTATCATAACTCTTGCATTCTAAATACTTTTAATTTAAAAACTCAAATAGCCCTGGCCTCAATAGCTTGGACTACAGAATAGTTGTGTTAGTCGCTCAGTCGTGGCTTACTCTCTGTGACCCCATGGACTGCAGCCTGCCAGGCTCCTCTGTCCATGGGATTTCCCAGGCAAGACTACCGGAGTGGATAGCCATTTCCTCCTCCAGGGGATCTGCCTGACCCAAGGACTGAACCCAGGTCTCCTGCATTTCTTTACCATCTGAGCCACCAGGGAAGATCTGACGGAATAGTTAGATTTCTACAAATATCAGAAATAAGATAACCTTAAGCCTCTCCTTATCTGGAGAGGAACTCTGCCTCCTCAAGTCGCCTGTTCTCTGTCTCACAGAGTTTTTCAGTGTTATCCCCTATGTACTCAGAAGGCAGTCCCCATTTTCCTCTTCCTGACCCCCTGCAGAGATCTCTACCCCAACGTGTCCGCGGGTTCCCAGGCACCACCACCTCTGCAGGGGTGGCTGTGTAGAAAAAAAAAAACTAAGAGGCACTAACAAGCCAGTGCATTTATTCCACTAGTTTCCTATATATCATTGGATGATGGAGTTTTTAGTGGGTGTTACTTCCTAGATACTTCTAGAGTTGCTCTGCATATAGACCCACTGTCCACAGTTTGTGGCTGGGGACTAGAAAATCTCTAATAATGACTATTACTGAAGCACTTTCTTCCCTTGGCTTCTATGAAAGCACACTCTACTGGTTTGGGAGCACTGACTCCTGTATTTATTCTTCAAATTCAGTCTTCTTTCATGCTTCTTAGACCATTGGCCTGCTTGGTATTAGAGAGCTCAGGTGCAGCTGAAATTCAGCACATCCAAACCTCAACCCCACCTTGCCACCTTTCAAAATGATTCTTCCCTCTGTATTCCCTGAATATATGAGAGGCAGCTTCAGCATAGTTACTTAAATCAGAAAATCAAGGTTATTCTAGCCTTGTCTTTTTACTCCCTTTGCTCATTTACCAGTCACTTGGAACTGCTGAGGAGTTCTCTAAATATCTTTTTAAAACATTTATTTAACATTTATTTGGCTGTGTTGGGTCTTAGTTGTGGCATGTTGGGTCTAATTTCTTGTTCAAGAATCAGACCCGGGCCCCCTGCACTGGGACCATGGAGTTTTAGCCACTAGACCACCAGGGAAATCCCTATATATCTTCTAAATTCCTCCTTTCCCCTCTACCCTCACTGCCCTAGCACAGGCCATCATGATTCTAACCTGATTTACTGTTACAAAAGCCTGCTTTCTGCTCCATCCATTTCCCCCAGTGCAGCCACTGCAATATTCCCAAGGGTAAGTTTGACAAATTGTTCCTGCACCTAAAACCTGAAATGGTTGCTTACTGATCTTGAAATGAAGATCAGTCCCAAGAAGGTAGTGATCAAGGCGCTTTATGACCTAACTCCTGCTTCTCCCGATCCTCGACCCTTGTTCCTCGTCACTTCCACCCCGTAAGCCTGGGATTCAGCATCTTTGCGCATTTTCTCCGCCTGTAAAACTCCCTTTCTCCTCCCCACTCTGCCTTGACCTTGTGTGCGTGCATGCTTAGTCATATCCGACTCTTTGCAACCCCACGGACTGTAGCCTCCAAGGCTCTTCTGTCCATGGGATTTCCCAGGCAAGAATCCTGGAGTGGGTTGCCATTTTCTCCTCCAGGGGATCCTCCCGACCCAGGGATTGAAACTGTGTCTCCAGCATCTCCTGCATTGGCAGGAAGATTTCTTACCACTGAGCCAGCTGGGAAGCCCTTGTAACTGCTAATAATTCTTCAGGTACCAACATAGACGTTTCTTCCCAGAAGTCTTTACTCTTTATCTTAAATTGTTTGGTGGGCCGTTGTGCACTCCTATTAGTAATGTTTACTTCCCTGTCAGTCTTTATTATATTTCAATGCAATTATTTTTAACTGACTTCCTCTTATACTACACTGTATGATCTGTGGGGGTAGAAATCTTGATTTTCTCATTCACTTTAAGCGCACATCCTTCTACGTGTAGTCAAAGCTATGGTTTCTCCAGTAGTCATGCATGAATGTGAGAGCTGGACCATAAAGAAGTCTGAGCGCTGAAGAAATACTGCTTTTGAATTGTGGTGCTAGAGAAGGCTCTTGAGAGTCTCTTGGACTGCAAGGAGATCAAACCAGTCAATCCTAAAGGAAATCAACCCTGAATATTCATTGGAAGGACTGATGCTGAAGCTGAAACTCCAGTACTTTGGCCACTTGATGAGAAGAGCTGACTCATTGGAAAAGACCCTGATGTTGGGAAAGAGTGGAGGCAGGAGGAGAAGGGGACGACAGAGGATGACATGGTTGGATGACATCATTGACTCAATGGACATGAATTTGAGCAAACTCTGAGAGATATTGAAGGACAGGGAAACCTGATGTGCTGCAGTCCAGGGGGTCGCAAACAGACAGACACGACTTAGAGACTGAAAAATTCACTTTAAAATTTTCAGCAACTAGCCATCGTTTCTGGAACATACTCTATACTTAGGTGTCTGCTTATCAAAAGGTTATTTATTACCTTTAGCTCTTTAACAAAGTTAGTTTATACAATATACCACATTTTATGGGTATTTTTCTTGACCATCAGTGCCCAGTACAGTGGCGAATATGTAGAAGGCACTTGACAAATGCTACTAATAGTTAACTTAAGAAATAAAGATCTCAATTAGTAATGGTGTCAGGCACACTACACTGATACTAGACCAAGATTTCTAATGAGAATCACTATACCATCATGTTTGTGCTCAGGGTATATAAGTCATTTTTAGTGTTTTAACGTCTTTCCCATTTATAATTACATATGCAGTGGTACCAAGAAAATATTATTTTTAAATGAATTCAGGATGAAAAAATACTTGTTAAATAGTATCTGTGAATATTTCCCTAGTTATTTTGAGGAAATAAATAATTCACACATTCAGACTTGAAAAAAAGTTGACAAACCTCCAGAAAAGCGATGAAAATCATTACCATTCCAAGATTCATTGATGTGTTTTAAGATAAGAGTTGAAGAGACCTCCTCAGGGAATTATCCTAGCAGGAAAGTGAAAGAATTTCCCCTATAAACTCTTCGCTCCCCAGAGCTAAATGTTAAATAATCTTCATGGTTAGAAAATGAATTCTCCCTTCCACTAGCTAAATATTTCTCTGTGGCTTGAATGAACATTTCCTAAATCTGTTACGACATGCTCCTTCAGAGGGCAGCTCCAAAATCCTTCTGTTGCTTTCCTTCGTCCTTTGAAGAAATGTCCAGTAACTTCCGACCAAACTTTATGTCTGTGTTTCCATCCTGGAAAACAGATGGTCTATTTCATCCAAAAAGAGTTTCTGCCAGGCAGTTGAGAGATGAGGATATCCTGTCCTAAACTGGGGTTATCTGATGGGAAATGCCACTTTTTGAAAATATCCATTATTCACTGTCTTGTCGTGAAGAATATCATAAACCTCGAAGAGAGAAGGAGAATACAGTAATAGAGATACTCTTTTCTACTCTTCACCATGCTGTAGTCACCCCTTCCTCTCTCCCCACCAAAAAAAGAAAACAAATGTATCTTTGGAAAAGTTCTAAAATAGTACTGAACCAAAACATTTCAACATGATTGATAAAGCTCTAAGACTTGGCTGTTGAGTGATTGGAACAGGTTAAGAGGAGTCAGTGCTGTTGAACTAGTCGTTCAATAAGGTGGGGGTAGGAGGGGGATATATTGCAAGCTATGTTTCTGCCATTTTGCATAAGGCAAAAATTCAGCAAGCTTGACTGAGCAAGAGTGTCTGCTGTCAGATACAGTATAATACTTCCATTAACCTTAGATTGAAGCCTGGAGGTGGTCCAAGCTTGAGGGAGATCTACAAGAAAACCCAATTCACATTTGTTGAATTGTCCACGCATTTCTGAAAAGCTGCCAGATCCGGTATCAATGGAAGTACTATATATTAAAGAAAACACAGCCATCGTCCACTGGGATGGGACCATCCCTAGTACCTTGATTTTTATTTTTTGTTCAGTTGCATCAGATGTTCTGAGAAAAACTAGTTTCCCTTTGTGTATTAAAATTACTGTGTTAATTTTCTTTCTGAAAACTAACAAAAACATAGTGTTTTTCTAGGGTTTAATTAGACATTTTTTAATGAGTGTAACCTTATTTAATGCTCCTTAGAGTAGCATACATACTACACAGAAATAACAACAATTTATATGAAAAAAATGTGTCAATATGCAGGAAGACAAAAAAGGTTTTATATTGTGGTGTTTTAAAGAAAATTTTAGTTTGATTTTAAATTCTTATAACCTGCAAAATTTTATATTACTGTGATTGTCTTGTTATTTCTTATATTCAGAGTTCTATAGCCCTCTAAAAGCACCTGGGCATATATTCAATGGTTTGTGGATTACCTCGTATTTGGTGAGTTAGTATTCACAGAGAGCTCCAGAGAAACTAATTCACTTCTTAGTATAAAACAACACAAACTGCTAATGAGAGATAATTACTATTTTAAGCAGTGTTTAGGTGTTAGCTTTTTTTATTGTTCTTATTGGTTTTGTTTTTTGTTTGTGTGTGTGTGTATTTAGTATGTACCTTTCAAAATATCAGTGCCTTTTCTTTTTTCATAGAGAAGATATATGCCCACAGATGTACATTAAAGTTTTAAACTCTATTAATTTATATAGATGTGAGTGATGTAGTCATAGGTCAAATTTCCATATGACCCTTCCACTTCAAACAAAAAAAATAAATTTCATTGTGTTTTTATGCTAATGTGAGTTGAGATATGATAAACCCTTTTTAAATTTTTTTCATTTTCTTGTTCTAATTTTAACAGCAACACCTGTTCACATATTCACATATCTCTGGCATCTCATTTAAAGTGCATATGTTACAGATTAAAATTCAGTATAGAATAGGGGAGGAGAAATAGTTAGGTGACAGAAACTGGAGAGATATCATAATTTATTAAGAAAGTTATACCAGCACTTCAGCTTTCTTCGATGTAAAACCACCGCTAATGAGCACAATATTTTTTTTTTGAGATATATCCATTAATTCTGATCAATGCTTAGACAATTCAGTATGTTATTGACTGATAACACGAGTAGATAATAGTCTTCATTATTTAACAGTATACATGCTAAAGATTTCTATCTTCAAACATATAATTAACTAGCCATATGGAAATTTTTTTTCAGTGTGTTGATTGGATAAAATCGCAACAGATTTAATTTTAACTTCTTAAAATGTTCTCTGAAATCATCTGATGAACACAGGAGATTCATATTGGCATTTGTGTGTTATATTTAATGCTTCATTGTCAACTAAAAAATACTGAGTTTAAATTTTCCCTTTTAGTCCAAATTTACTGCATAGGAATATTATTGAGGAAAATATTATCTCACATCAGCATTATAGACTGAAACTGCCATGCTCCTTACTTTCAAGGGACACAGGCTCACCCATGAGTATATCAGGAACCCTTTACTAAAGTATCTGAGAACAAGATTTGCTCCAGAATATTTATTTGAACTGAGAGAGAACAAAGATGAGATGCTTATTTACTTCTACAGCATATGTATACTGCAATGAAAACCTATAGCATAATTTAGAGAGAAGGATTTTGTATGAGGAAGTACTTCAATTTCTGAATTGTCATACTTTTTTGACTCCAAGGGGGTGATTCATTGCTTTAAATTTCATCTCAGAAAGATGTTCAGGATCTCAAGCAGCTATCTTTGTTGATCAGTTGAAATTCACACCATAATTGCAATAAAAACCAATAACACATTTATTTCACGTGGGGCTTATATGGTTGGCATGTATCCTGAGCCTCCTCCCTCACACAGCGTGATGGGGGATTACAGCACAGTCTAGGAATTTTATACATTTCAATAGAAGCATCTTACAAGCTTGACCTCAGAGTGGTCCTGAAATTTATAAGTGAAATAAAATAATTATATTCTAATCTTGGGAATAGAGCTGGAACTATAGGGATGAAGCAGAGGAAGGAAGGTTGCAGTTTCTTAGAAGATGTTGAGCAGACATAAGTTCCCATTCTAGCTGTGCTCACAATGATTGCTGTTGGACTTGGAACTATTAATAGAGCCTATGGCCGAATGTCAATGTAGGGAGAGCCAGAAAGTTCATCTCACTGTAATTGGTATTCTATTCAATTTTACTTCATTCTGTTATTGTTCAGGCTAGTAATAAAACAGTACCTGAGAGAGATTTTTTCTCTCCTCCTGGCACTAGATACATGGTGTTTCCTCGCTATGATTTCTCTAACTTTTTGACACTATTTGGATGTCCAACAATTCAACTCAATTCAGACACTGCCTGAAACCAATGCAGACCCCACAATTGAAGGGCTCAGTCTCCTAAGACTGCTCTCACTTCAAAATCCACAGGGAAGTTTGGGCCACCCGTACTTCTGACTGACTGGCTGTAAATCAGAGGTTCCCGCAACACCCACCAGGGGTTCCTGCAACCCCCAACTCAGGCTCAGTAATCTGTCAAAATGGCTACAGAACTCATGAAGACACTTTACTTACACTAACTAGTTTATTATAAAGAATACAAATGAACCAGGTAAAGAGGTACATAGGGTGATGTCCAGAAGGGTCTCCAGGATCTCATAGAAGTGGAATGTGTCACTCTCCAAGCACATGGATACATTCCCCCACCCCAATGTCCTTCAAACCTTGATGCAGAGGGATTTTTAATGGAAGTTTCATTAGGTAGGCATGATTGCTTCCATCACTCAGTTCAGTTCAGTTCAATTGCTCAGTCATGTCTGACTCTTTGGGACCCCAAGGACTGTAGCATGCCAAGCTTCCCTGTCCATCACCAACTCCCAGAGCTTGCTTAAACTCATGTCCATCAAGTCAGTGAAGCCATCCAGCCATCTCATCCTCTGTCGTCCCCTTCTCCTCCTGCCTTCAATCTTTCCCAACATCAGGGTCTTGTCCAATGAGTCAGTTCTTCACATCAGGTGGCCAAAGTATTGGAGCTTCAGCTTCAGCATCAGTCCTTCCAATGAATATTCAGGACTGATTTCCTTTAGGATTGACTGGTTTGACCTCCTTGAAGTCCAAGGGACTCTCGAGAGTCTTCTCCAACACCACAGTTCAAAAGCATCAATTCTTTGGCACTTAGCTTTCTTTATAGTCCAGCTCTCACATCCATACATGACTACTGGAAAAACCATAGCTTTGACTAGATGGGCATTTGTTGGTGAAGTAATGTCTCTGTGTTTTTTTTTTTTTTTTATGTCTCTGTTTTTTAATATGCTGTTTAGGATTTTAACATGCTTTTTAATATGCTAAGATCTTCCCAACCTAGGGATCGAACCCAGGTCTCTCACATTGCAGATGGATTCTTTACCAGCAGAGCAACCAGAGAAGCCCAAGAATGCTGGGGTGTAGTGGAAGATCCAGCAGAGCTTCCCAACCCAGAAATCGAACCAGGATCTCCTGCACTGCAGGCAGATTCTTTACCAACTGAGCTACCAGGGAAGCCCGATATCATCATTAGCCTATGATTAACTCAATTTTCCAGCCCCTCTCCCTTCTCCAGAGGTTGGAGACTATGGGATGGCAAGTTCAAAATTTCTAATCAAGCATTGGTCTTTCTGATAACTAGCCCTCATCTTGAAGCCATCACGGGCCCACCTCATTAGAACATCAGACAATTCTATTGCCCTTATCACTCAAGAAATTCAAAGGGTTTTAGGAGCTGGTAATAAGGAATTAAGGTCAAAGACCTTATAAATTTCTGTGATATCAGAATACCTATTATAAATCAAATGGGTAAATTATAAGTAAAGAAAGTTAATTGAAATTACATTTAGTCTTCCATATGATTGCTGGTTATAAGTCACTAATGTTGAATACTGATTTGTATATGGCAGACACTTGAGCATCTTAATTGCTAAGGCCACTAGGCTCAAACAGTAAAGCATCTGTCTGTAATGCAGGAAACCTGGGTTCGATCCCTGGGTCGAGAAGATCCCCTTCAAAAGGTAATAACAGCACAGTTCATTGTTCTTGCCTGGGAAATCCCATGGACAGAGAAGCCAAAAAAGTCAGACATGACTGAGCAACTAACACTTTCACTTTTCTTTTTTTTTCACATTTTCTGGGCATCCAGCAGTTTCCACCTCCCTCACAATGAGACTAAATTAACCACATTTCCTAAATGTGATTTTGTCAGTGTGCACCTACGATATTAGGCATCACACTCTGTTGCCCACAAGACTTTGTGTTCAGGTCTTCAGTTTCCCTCCAGCTCTCAATGGCCTCTTCTGTGTGTCCTAGAACTATCCTTTCATAGTTATCAACCTGACTTCATAACTCAAATGTTTCTCCAACTGCTTCCTTCTCCATCTGCTTTAGTAAGCCTGCCTTGCCCCGAGGACCCAGCCTTTGTGGGTGGTCTCTCCCACCCACACTTTATTCCCTCATTGCTTCTGTTATTGCTCTCCTTTGACACTTCCAACCACTACCCTACACTCTAACATTTACATGTGACTCTTTCCTCTTCCATCTTTTTGTCTTTCATACTCAGGTCAAGTCATCCTCTTTCATTGTACATATGGGCGACCAGTTGCATTCTTCCCCAAATAAAATTCAGCAAGAATTATGAGTGTTTCCAATATCCCATCAGGTGGCGGTTGTCAAACTAGTGAGATTTCCAGTCCACTGACCCTGTGGTCTCTCATTCAATCATTTTAATCTCTCTTTCATCACATCTCTTTTTTGCTATCATAGCCCTTGGCTCTGATAATGCTTTTTCTTGTATCTTAAATGTCCTTTTCTTCTCTTTAAGAATTTATGGAAGTCATATAACAGTCACATCTTCCATTTAGATCACATTATTTATGCACAAAATTGCCAAAGAGTTACATGTTTTCCTTGCTGAATATGTTTGTCTGATATTAATGCTTTGGCCCTTGACTATCCTTTTGTGCTTGCATTTTCCAGCAATATCTTAGCACCTAAAGTGCTCTCAGATTCACTGGAATCACTGTAAGATTTTACCCATTAATATATACTATTTAGAAAATACAAGCAAGAGAAGTTCAAAGACTTAATATTTGACCTTGTCCATCAAAGTATTTCATGATTTCAGAATGAGAACAAAAGGTGTTACTCTTTTTTTTTTTTTTTTTAAGGTGTTATTCTTTAGATCCTTATTTTAAATAGTGAGATACCACTGCCACAGTCTTCTATACTCTGTTCTCATAAGTTATTCCCTTTAAGAAAAACTTGGGATTCAGGGCTGGATTTCTTTTTCCTGCATACCTGAGTCTCATTCAGTTAGATGATTAGAAATGTATGCCTATAATATAAAAATAAATGATCATAGTAAGGGAAAAACTTAGATATTAGACCTAATCCTATTAGGAAAAAATGAGAGTAGCAGGAATTCAGTCTTGGGGGACAAGGGTGGTCAAGCAACAGGACAAAGGCTTGAACCAGGGCCTTGGGGACCTCCTATCAGCCCTTGCCTACACTATCCTCCCTAGTTTTTCCATGGGCTTCTCCCAACTTCTTCAAATGGCTTTTCAATCCTCCAAATGTAAAAGAAATGCAAACTGGCTCCACAAAAAAATAGGAATAGACAATAAATATAAATTTCTCAGCTTCACTGCTAATATAAGACTTGGAATAAAAATAATAAGATGCATTAGTTAGATTCTAAACACTGAAAGATGCTTTTGGAGAAACATACTTCTGTTCTTGTTGAAAATGTATATAATGATATTGAATAATTTTAAGGCAGAAATGATCTAGATTTCATATTTTTAAAAATAGCAGAGTAATGATATTACAGCAACAAAGCATTTTGATATTTAATAACATCTCAACATTCTGGCATCATAGAATACTGGAAGCCAGCACCGCCCCACCTATTGGCACGGTTAGCAGGGAAGAATAGAGTTTATCTCAAAACATAGATTTAAATAGTCTGGTCTGTTTAACAGTGTCTATAGGTGTTGTCATAGTGTCAGAATTTGAAGCATCATAGTACCAGCGTCTTTTTGGCCATTCCACTTTGGTTTTGCCTTGCACCTCTCAAATGATAAGCAATGCAATGAATGTACCGAAGTTGAATGAGACACAGACTTCTGTAGTAGATAGCTCTTTAAATGTTTAGCAATAGCCAAAGTATAGTGTTTAATCAAGGTCTTTGATAAAATTCAACATGTGTTTATACTAATCAGAGCTATAAAAATAAACACGTGGCACTCAGAAAGGAGAATCAAGAGATAAAACTCAAATTTAATTGGATCTAGGAAGGGAAATGTTCTCAAGTACCCAAGTGTATCTACACGCATAGTCATTTTTTTTTTCCATTTATTTTTATTAGTTGGAGGCTAATTACTTTACAATATTGTAGTGGTTTTTGCCATACATTGACATGAGTCAGCCATGGATTTACATGTATTCCCCATCCCGATAAAAACTCTCTTGTCTGGAGGTGGGAGGGCAGTCAGAAGACCCAAAACTCTGCCAAACCTGAAAAGGCCAGACTCCTGGACAGTAGCACAAACCTGGGAAAGCAAGGATTTCACCAAAAAGAATTGAAATTGATTTTTTCCTTCAGATTAGCAGAGTTAGAAGGAGAGCTCCAAGACCAAAATGATTGGCTGTTGTTTAAAATGTTTATAACACAAAGAAAGTCAACTTCCTTCCTCTCTGTCTGAAGCCCATCATGCTGATATCCAAAAACTGTACCAAAAAGAAAACTAAAGACCCATCTTACTTGGGAATATTGATGTAAATTCTAAGTAAAATATTAGCAAATAGAATCCAGCAGTACATTAAAAGAATAATTAGCCACAGCCAATTGGGATTCAACCCAGAAATTGAAACTGATTCAATGTTTTAAAATGCTTTAATAATATTCAGCATATTAATGAGTTAAAAGAGAAAGAAAGCAAAGGATGGCTTCAACATATGCTGATATGACATTTGAAAAGTTCCATTACTCACTCCTGATTCAGGAAGAAAAAAATCTTAGAGAAATAGGAATAAAGAGAAATTTCTTTCACATTAAAAACAAATGTAGATGTCAACTAAAAGGGTCATGATGGACAACAATGAAGCACTTGAAGTACTACAATTAAAGTCAGAAATATAAGTGATACCTATTATTACTGGCAGTGTTTAAAACTAGCAAAGAAACATGAAAGTTTAGCACAAAGGAGAAAATGTTATCTCATCCATTTATTCCACAAATACTGATTGGCAGCCCATTAAACGTTGGCCATATAATAAGGTTGTTCGGATATACAGTTGGTCCCCCATATCCAAGAGTTGTACATCTGGAAATTCAGCCAAACTTCAATCAGAAATATTTGGAAAAAATTGCAGAAAGTTCCCCAAAGCAAAACATGAATTTGCTACATGCCAGCAATTATCTATATAGCATTTGCATTGTATTTACAACTATTTATAAAGCTTTTACATTTTATTAGGTATTATAAGTAATCTAGTAATGATTTAAAGTATACAAGTATATGGGAGGGTGCAGGTTGGTTATGTGCAAATAGTACTATCAATTTTATGTAAAGACTTGACTCTCTGTGGGTTTTGGTACCCATGGGTGTCCTGAGATCAATCACCTGTGGATACTGAGGGATGACTGTACTGCCAAGTAAAGAAGGAATGATTGCACTCTTGGAGTTTTTATTCAAGTGATGTAGATTATTTGCAGATTACATTATAACTGCATTCTTGGAAGGAATAGAAGAGTATCAACTGCATGTTTTTTGTTGCGGGGGTGTGTTGGCAGTGAGGGACTGTGCCACATGGCTTATGGGCTTTTAGCTCCCTGACCAGGGGAAATTGAATTTGGGTCCCTGCCATGACACCACGGACTCCTGATACTGGATCACCATGGCATTCCCATCCACTGCATTTTAAAAATTTAGTCGAATTCCAGTTAAAAATTACCATATGTGTGTCAATAAGCAATTAGAAATGATAATTAAATAAAAGTATTCTAGTCATTTGTTCCAGTAAAGAAACAACAAAAATATCTAGGAATATAGAAAAAAAAATTACTTAGCTTTTCTTTAAAGAAAATGATAAACTTCAAGTGTGAGAAATAATGCCTTTTAAAACAGGAGACAACTCCTGTTCTTGTACAGTGAGTTTCAATACTCTCATGACAAAAATTCATTTTAAATTAATCCCTAAAGTAAATAAAATCCCAATGTGAATCACAACACAGCTTTTTTAAAACTTCATGAATTTCATCTAAAAGTATAAATATCTAAGACTTGGAGAGAAATGCTGGAAAGAAAGAATAATCCAAAAGAACTATTTATGTCAGATTGTAAATTTTCTTCATAAAGCTACATTAATTAAAATAGTATGTTAATAGTAAGAGAACAGATAATCCAATGGTGCAGAATAATCAACAAACAGATGAAAACCTTTACTGGAATTCATGGTATGATGAAGATGGCATTGCCAACCACTGGGAAAATGATTTTTCATTCTCTGATGCTTTGTACAGTAACATAGCCACTTAAAAATAATAATGATGCAGCTGGATTTCTGCCTTAAAGTTAACACCAGAATGAATTCCAGATGAGTTATAGGTTTAAATGTTCTTTAAAAACCAGTAGAAGTATTGAGATGAGATGCAATCAAATATTATGATAATCTTGGGTTAGGGAAGATTTTCCCAAGTTTGGTGTAAAATCTAGAAATCATAAAGGAGAAAACTGATTCGTTTTTAGTACATCCCAATTTAAAACTTCCACATGAATCAAAGAAACTCCTAAAATCTTAATAGCAAAATGTATTCTACAACACATAGAGCTTTAAATAAGCTTAATGTCCTCCAGATAAAAGGAGCTTTTATATATTCATATAATAAAAAACATTTTTAAATGGGAAAAAGCTATATGCACAGAACAGTAGGCACAAATACCCAACATCAAATAAAATAAGGTCAATTTCACTGGACAAATAAAAGTGAAAACCTCAAAGAAATGTACATTGTAACTTGGGTGAGATTAGAGGAATAATGCTTGAATTGTTAATGAGTTCAGTCTAACCTTTTTTCTTTTTTCTTTTAATCCACTGCAAGACTTGTGGGAACTTAGTTCCCCATTCAGGGATCCAACCCAGGTCCTTGGCAGTGAAAGCCCAGAGTCCTATCCACCAGACCACCAGGGAATTTCCTCAATATAATATTTTGGGGAACAATTTGTCAACATAAATCAATAGTTTAACAGCTAATGCCCTTTCAACTATAAATTGCAATGTTAGGAATAAGTCTATAAGAGAAAAGAGTAAGTAATGCATGTTTAGATATTTAAACACAGTATTTGTGTTCATTAGATGTGGAAATTGGAGTAACCCATTTTCATCTTTAGGAACTAGTTAGATAAGTTTCATTACAATGCATATTCTAGAGAATTATGCAGTGGTTAAAAATATTGAAGTATGTCTACATATTCTGTTTTGGAAAAGGTTCATGGTCAATTAATAAATGAAAAGGTAATAATGTGTTCTCTACTATATAAGCTAACTACAGTAATTCAACTGGATATGGGTATATATTTGTAAATCCACAGGGACATTTGCATAAGGCTATACATCAGATGGTTACCAGTTAGTCCCTAGAGAATTAGATTCAGAATTAAAAAGCAGAGTAGGGAGAGTATCATATGTTCTCCTTTACATCCTTCTGCATTGTCTCAAATTTGTTTTATAGGGAGCATACATTACGTTTATAAGGTAAAATATCTACAAAGATCTACAAGTTCTTCATGGAAAATAAATCTGAAAATAGCGCTCTGTGTGTTCCATGTTTTCCAATTCTCTTTGAGAGAAAGTTCTTTTATTTATACGGGCATGCTGGATTCCTAGCAAAAGTTAACTTTATGAACAAGCTAATAATGTAAGTTCTGAATTATTCATATGCAGTTTGAAGCTTTAAGGCAGAGGGCAGCTCCGCATTTTCCTCCCTTTCAGATCATAATCCTCTCTCGTACCACAGTCTGCTCCATATTGATGAGGTGCAGAGAGCAGAAAGAATGTCCCACTCAGCTGGAGGGTGTGCCCTGCCCTCTTATTTGCTACCTTCCACACGATAATCACGAAGGGCAACAGAATTGCATTAGGCTCACAAATGTTTAGCCATTCCGGGATGTCATAAGGACAGAGCAAAGCAAAGTACAGTTACAGATATTGATAGATTAAAGATTTTTTCCTGCTTTGGTGGCAATTCCAGGATATGCTTCACCTGCAACCCACCTCCACCCACTAGCCTTAACAGGCTGGTTTGGTCCTTAGGGGAATTTGGGATTTCATTCTAAGTCTTTAAGAGGACTGTCTCTGGTCCTAGTTCCTGCTAGGTCTAGAGGTCCATTTGGTTTCTCGTGTAACCCAAGAAATTTGTTTGTTGTGAGAAAGGAGTAGAGGATTTATTTTGGCTAGTTCTCGTGGAGTTAGCTCCAAAAAGCACTCGTAGGGATCCAATCCCCTGGAGTGATTCCGTTCTTCTGACCAGTGAGCAGCACAAAAGACCAGAGGTGAAGCCTGGGCCACGCCCAGAATCTCATAGTTTCCTAAAAACAAATGTGCCTGTACTTGCATCCACTGTGCTACTGAGGACCAGTAGCTCTGTGATGTCTCTTTTCTAGACTATGACTGTCATTTATGGAGTTGTGTTTTGTCCATGTGCTGAGTGGGTCTCAGAATCAAACAGCTGTTAGGGTCTTCTAAAGATTTTCATTTTTCATCCATCACTATTCTGTCAAATATTTGGCACACTGGTTGACCAAAATTCCAGCAGGTGTGAATGGCATTGGTTTGAGTTATTCCCCCTCTCATCCTTTGCCCGAGCTCTGATACTGTAAGAATCATTACACCAGGTCTCATCCGTTCCCTGTATTTCAAAAACTCATGCTTCTAGAATGACCAAGTCCTTCTGAGACTGGGGAAAAAGTCTATCCTGCACTTCAAACATGACCAGGAAACAATAAAGCCACTGGCACAGAAAAGGAGAACCAAAGAAACTTTACCAAGCCTAGCTTAGCATTCGCCATGCATATTCTGCCTGTTTTTAGTTTTGGCAACTAACCTGCTGGTGGAATTGTGTGCTTCCAGGATGAAAGAGAAAAGACACATAGGCAGGAAGGAACAAATTCTATTTTAGCAACACACTTTTGTTATTGTGGTCACACAGCAGATGCCATGTTCTACCCAACAATTTTCTAGCTTCTGATAAGCATTTAAATAGTGCAGAGATGCCTAAGATTTCGTCTTTGATGACCTGAGAGCCATAAGCTTCAGAGTGGTAATATAAAACACTTTCTTATCAAATTTCCTTTTTTTTTTTTTTTTTCATTTTCCCACCTGAAATCCTTAACAGTTGTTTTAGTGCAGAGATCATTTGATGGATTTATTTTGGAGTAATAACATGGCAAAAGCTTATATGTTTTCTTTATAATTTCTTGAGATTTCTTGGAAAACACTCCAACTGAAATTTCTAGGTTGAGACAAAAACTACCTAGAAATTACAACAGTCTTGTTATGAGTAGCATAATAATATTGAATGAATAGGAAGCATGACCACTCTGTGGTGCAGGAAAAGATTCTTGAGGGTCTTTTTCAGCAAGGAGATCAGACCAGTCAATCCTAAAGGAAATCAACACTGAATACTCATTGGAAGGACTGATGCTGAAACTCCAAGACTTTGGCCACCTGATGCAAAGAGCCAACTCATTGGAAAAGACCCTGATTCTGGGAAAGATTGAGGGCAAGAGAAAGGAGTGACAGGATGAAATGGTTGGATGGCATCACTGACTCAATAGACATGAGTTTGAGCAAACTCCAGGAGATGGTGAAGGACAGGGAGGCCTAGTGTGCTGCAGTCCTTGGGGTCGCAAAGAGTCATACACGTTGAGCAACTGAATATACAACAATAGCAACAATTGTCTGCTTGGGCTGCCATTACAAATACCATTGACTAGGTGGCTTAAAGAACAGAAATTTATTTCCTCCCAGTTCTAGAGGTCAGAAGTCCAAGATCAAGGTGTTGGCAGGTTTGATTTCTCTCTGTGGCATGAAGATGACTGCTTTCTCACTGTGACTTCACATGCTCTTCCCTGGTGCCCTTTTCTTAAAAGGACACCTGTCATATTGGATGAGGGCCCCACCCTAAGGGCCCCATTTTAACTAATCCACCTCTTGAAAGACCTTATCTCTAAATATGATCACATTGAGGTACCGAGAGCTGGGACTTCAGCACAGGAATGGGGAGGAACAATTCAGCTCGTAACTGGGGAGAAAATACGTTCCTTGGAAAGGTACGTATGAATATAGAAGGTGCTGCTATATTCCCAGGCACTAAGGAGAAGCTGTGATGACTGATTAAAGTCAGTGACTTGTAGAAGGAAACTCCCTGGTCGATTCAATCACAATATTGGCTCTTCTGCTAACTATGATCCTGGAAATCCCTTGACCTCTTGAAGTCATACCAGATCATTCTCTGTGATGTAGCATAAAAATTGTCATTGAACCATTGCGTAAGGATCAAATCAAATCTCTAGGTTTTTTTTTTTTCTTAAATGAAAGCTGTAACTGTAAAGACTTTTTATTTTATAACTGGGGAGTCTCTGGGGCAATACCTTGGTGGAGGTGGGTGTTGAAGAACATTTGGAGGAGAGGAGAAAGCTGGCAGAAGGAACAGTGCATTTTCCATGGGATGGTGTATATAAGGTATGTATTTTTTGAGGAAGGGGTATATACAAGATGTAGTTAATGGACTGGACAACTCAAACAGACCAAATAGTGACAAATACACTTACTATCTCTTTCTCAGGACTTTCAATCTTAATCTTTTTGTTTTTTTCTACTACTCTATAATTAACCACTTCCTGGCCCCCACATAATTCATAGTACCCTAATTTCTACATGTACAGAAGGAAGAAAGCATCTGCTTAGTCAATTCACAGAGATTCAATGAAATAATAGGTGAGAAAGTTCCTTGAAATGGTTAAAAGAAAGTATCCAGTTGGAATGTAATATTTTATATAAACAAACTGCTTATTAATCTAACATCTAGCATATGATCAGAGTCAAATAAATTGTTCATTGGCTAAAAAGGATAGTCTAAACAAAACACAGCATTTTTAAGGAGACTGTAATTCCAAGATGATACTTTTGGAATTCAGTTCTCAATATTGCATAGGAAAGAGAAATGAAAGCAGCAGGGTGCCTGCCCGTGGTGGTGTTACAGCACCAGGCGTGATGCAAATACAGCTAGTCCAAATATCGTGAACATGGAGCGGAAAATGATGGCATCCTTTGAACACTGGTGACATCAGCGGATAAGTAAAGACAGGAGGAATGCCAAACAAACTGGTGAGTCCTGCGATGTATAAGACAAGTTTCTTCTTTATAGAATGAAAAAGTACATTTCTAACAAGCTTTCTGCAAATGCTTATGCACTGCATAATAAATTGCTTTATCTGCAAGATTATTCTAAAGAATAATAATCTTTACTCTGAGAACTTTCATGGAATTCTGCCCAAGTTTTCTTTTTCTTAATTTCACTCTTCATTACTCCTAGTTAAACCCTATATAACTACACAGTGGAGACTTAAGTGCTCTTTATAAATTTTAGTACTCAGCATTTTCCATTGCTCTCTGTCACCATTGACGAAAGTATCCCTCTTTGTGTATTTAAGTATTTTCCCGTACATTTTCTTACTTCTTCTTACAAACTTGTATAATGTCCTTCTTGAACTGAAAATTGACATAGAGTACCTTTCTGGATCTCCTAAAATGGGTGTAGCAGATTGTGCAAAACTGGCTGTGTTATTCTCCTTTCTATAAACAAACTCTTACCAAGAGATGGTAAGAGATGGATTCTACTGTCCTACCCATTCAATCTGAGGTGGCCATGTGACTTGCATTGGCCAACAGGATGTGGCAGAAGTGACAGTGTGCAAATTCAAGTCCAAGTCTCAAGAGAGTATTGGTTATCTGCTCTGTTGCAAATCTATGACCAGTGAATATGTGGGCTGGCTTCCTAGAGGATAAGAACGTGTGTTATAGAAGTGAGTCATCCCAGCTGACTGGAGATACATAAGGCAGCTGAACCCAGAAGAACCAGCCAGTCCAGTTTAGCTCAAAATGCTGGCCCAGAAACTCACAAGCTAAATAATGCATTTTGAAGTGGTTTCTTATGTAGCAAAAACTAACTATTAAAATAGGCTACTATGAGAGATATTTGTATCACTTTGATATAATTCTTACATCAGTGTGCTACTGAATAGAGGATACAACATAAAAGGCTCTCCAGGGCATTTCAACTTCTTTACTTTTTTAATAATTTAACGTACAGATGTATTCTTTATCAATGATGTTTGAAACATCCCAATATTTTTAATCATACCAAAACAAAAAGTCAAGAAGGTATACTGTTTTAACTTCATTCTTCCCAACATCTCTTGTGAGTTCAAGTTTGAAGAGGCTCTCAAAGTGAACAGAACCCAGAGAATGTTAATTTTCTTGATGCGACAAGAAGAGGACACTGGCTTGGTGCCATTGCTGCCTTGGGGTCAGAGCCAACCTGGGAATGAACAGCTGTTCTTATTCAGAAAAATTCAGACAATATTTGGGAAGATATAATTCAGGGGGGAAATTTAAAGGAAAAATGGGAAAGAAAGTTAGATAAATCAGAATAGCACTTTTAGAATTTAAAAATATCTAATGATCCCAGAAAAATTAATATACCTTCCAATAGATTTGGGGTGGAGAGGATGGGAAATGCTGGATTTGTACTGTACTGTCTGTACTGTACTGTACTGTCCCTTGCTAGGCACTTCTCATACTGTTCATGGGGTTCTCAAGGCAAGAATTCTGAAGGGGTTTGCCATTCCCTTCTGTAGTTGACCACTGAAACTAAAAGATGCTTGCTCCTTGGAAGAAAAGCTATGAGCAACCTAGACAGCATATTAAAAAGTAGAGACATTACTTTGCCAACAAGGGTCTGTCTAGTCAAGGCTATGGTTTTTCCAATAGTCATGTATGGATGTGAGAGTTGGACTGTAAAGAAAGCTGAGTGCAGAAGAATTGATGCTTTTGAACTGTGGTGTTGGAGAAGACTCTTGAGAGTCCCTTGGACTGTAAGGAGATCCAACCAGTCCATCCTAGAGGAGATCAGTCCTGGGTGTTCATTGGAAGGACTGATGCTAAAGCTGAAACTCCAGTACTTTGGCCACCTGATGCAAAGAGCTGATTCATTTGAAGACCAGGAGGAGAAGGGGATGACAGAGGATGAGATGGTTGGATGGCACCACCAACTCAATGGACATGAGTTTGAGCAAGCTGTGGGAGCTGCTGATGGACAGGGAAGCCTGGGATGCTGCAGTCCACGGGGTCAGACATGACTGAATGACTGAACTGAACTCAACTTGCTAAGCGTTTAGGAAAGAAATGCCAATGAAAAAATATAAGATTTGGAATCAAGGGAAGTTGATTCTAGTTTTGGCTAAGACAATAGTTTTCTTGTATTCTCACATGTAGAGAAATAAATATCTCTCAACTGTGTTTTTGAATCTATAACACACACCATTTTAAAACATATTAATAATATATACAGATTCATTGATAGAGAAATTTTCATATCAAATATTTATTTCTCATTCCTCCCATTTCTTCTATAAAGCAGTAGTTCTTAAAGTCTGGTCTGAGATCCAGGGGTCCCAGAGACCAGAGATGACTATAAAAGATCCAGCTGTCTTCCATTAAGCTGTACATTAGGACATTTGAAAATATTTTAAACAACTTTACTATTCTCACTATTTTGTTTATTTGGAAAATAGTTTTTATAAGAATGTTACTTTTGTTAATATGTAATAGGTTTGTTATTGCTCATTTAAAAGGAGTTAATAAATATTTGCATTTGTTCTGTTTTAGTTTCTAAATACTGTAAATGTTTCTAAATATCTAAATGTAAATACTGATAAGTATTTACAATATTATTGTAAATAATATTACAATACTTATCAATATTGTAAATACTGATAAACACATGTAAATAAAAATTCTTTGACATTTTTAATATTTTTAAGAACTCAAATGAAAATGGAGATAGACCATTGAGAATGACTACTGTCTGGAAAGTTGTATCAGTTACTATATCTGTTTAATGGGTTGAGAAGAATTAAAAATGAATTCACTTGATGGAAGTGGTTTATTATTAATAGATGATGATATAGAATGAACTTCTAAGTCAGAGTTCCTTTCACATTTTTTACTTTTTCTCAATGAGTTTTCATATTTATAAAAGTTGTATTGCTCAAGTTAAAATATAATAAAAATACACATTAATAGTGTACAGTCCTCTCAGTGTGACCACAGTGGGGCTTCCCTGGTGGCTCAGATGGTAAAAGATCTGCCTGCAATGTGGGAGACCTAGGTTCGACTCCTGGGTTGGGAAGATGCCCTGGAGAAGGGAATGGCAACCCACTCCAGTATTCCTGCTTAGAGAATTCCATGGACAGAGGAGCCTGGCAAGCAACATCCATGGGATCGCAAAGAGCTGGATATGACCAAGTGACTAACACACACACACAGACACATTCATATAAAACATCAACCCTGAAGGCCAGCAGAATATGACATCCCCAAATATTTCTCTGACATATAAATTATTTTAAGCTAAAGGCCATTGAGAACCAGCAGATGCAGGGAAAGCTCTAAAAACAGGGTACAAGATTTCCTTTTTAAGAGGACACTTCTCTTTGTAAAATGTGTTTCTTTCTCCCATTGCAAGAAAGGGAGGACTCAACAATTCTTACTAATGGAGGAGGCACTGAGTTAAACAGCCGCCTGGACCATGTTTCTTCCCCACACGTCCCTTAGCTTGTCTTCCCCACCCCACCCATTATTTAGCTTATTATGATATATTAATCAAGATCTAAACACCCCTTGGGTTACTCATCATTGGATGTCCCCATGTGTACATATACTGTGTACATGTTGAT
Organism: Cervus canadensis; assembly: GCF_019320065.1. NCBI lineage: Eukaryota > Metazoa > Chordata > Mammalia > Artiodactyla > Cervidae > Cervus > Cervus canadensis. The sequence continues at coordinate 67,721,361 of NC_057386.1, forward strand.
AAACTTATTTGTTTTTCTCTTGTTAACCTGTCTTTTTTGTTCAGATGCTAAGTGTGTGCAGAATGACATGCTTCCCTGTCCTTCACTATCTCCCAGAGATTGCTCAGACTCTTGTCCATTGAGTTGATGATGTCATTCAACCATCTCATCCTCTGCCGATCCCTTCTCCTCCCACCCTCAATCTTTCCCTGTATAATAGCTTTTCCAGTGAGTCAGCTCTTCACATCAGGTAGCCAAAGGCTTGGAGCTTCAGCTTCAGCATCAGTCCTTCCAGTGAATATTCAGGACTGATTTCCTTTAGGATTGGCTGGTTTGTTCTCCTTGCAGTCCAAGGAACTCTCAAGAGTCTTCTCCAGCACCACAGTTTGAAAGCATCAATGCTTTGGTGCTCAGTTTTCTCTATAGTCCAACTCTCACATCCATACATGACCACTGGAAAAACCATAGCCTTGACTAGACGGACCTTTTTTGGCAAAGTTATGTCTCTGCTTTTTAATATGCTGTCTAGGTTGGCCATAACTTTTTTTCCAAGCAGTAAGCATCTTTTAATTGCATGGCTGCAATCACCATCTGCAGTGATTTTGGAGCCCAAGAAAATAAAGTCTGTCTCTGTTTCCATTGTTTCCCCACCTGTTTGCCATGAAATGATGGGACTGGATGCCATGATCTTCGTTTCTGAATGCTGAGTTTTAAGCCAACTTTTTCACTCTCCTTTTTCATCCTCATCAAGAGGATCTTTGGTTCCTTTGCACTTTCTGCCATTAGAGTGGTATCATCTGTATATCTGAGGTTATTGATATTTCTCCCAGAAATTTTGATTCCAGCTTGAGTTATCCAGGCCAGCATTTCACATGATATAATTTGCATGTAAGTTAAATAAGCAGAGTGACAATATACAGCCTTCATGTACTTCTTTTCCAAGTTTGAACCAGTCCATTGTTCCATGTCCGGTTTTACCTGTTGCTTCTTGACCTGCCTACAGGTTTCTCAGGAGGCAGGTAAGGCGTTCCCAACTCTAAGAATTTTCAGCAGTTTGTCATGATCCATGCAGTCAAAGGCTTTAGTGTAGTCAGTGAAGCAGAGTAGATATATTTTTTTGTAATTTCCTTGTTTTTTCTATGATCCAATGAATGATGGAAATTTGATCTCTGGTTCCTCTGCCTTTGCTAAATTCAGCTTATACATCTGGAAGTTCTCAGTTCATGTACTATTGAAGCCTATCTTGAAGGATTTTGAGCATTAAAACATACCTTCATCCTATCCCTCTAAAATCAAACCTCTTCAAAGATGCTAGGTTGTGTTTTTGAGAATGCCATATAAACAGAATCATACTACATAGAAACTTTTGAGACTGCTTTTCCTCAGCATAATTCCTTTGGAATACACACACACACACACACACACACACACACACACACACACATGTTGTCTCTGTTGAGAGTTCATTCCTCTTTATTGATAATAGTAAATTCTCAATGTTTCTCCATTTGTTTATTCATTCACCTGTTGAAGGACATTTTTGTTGCTTCCAGTCCAGTTTGGAACCATTATGAAAAAAAATGGACTCTAAAGATAGGACATGGAAGCAACCTAAATGTCGATCAACAGATAGATGAATGGATAAAAAGATGTGGTATATATATACAATGGAATAATACTCAGCCATAAAAGGGGATGGAATTGGGTCATTTGTAGAGATGTGGATAGACCTAGAGTCTGTCATTCGGAGTGAAGTAAATCAGAAAGAGAGAAACAAACATCGTATATGTATGGAATCTAGAAAGGCGGCACAAATGAGCTTATTCACAGCACAAGAATAGAGACACAGATGTAGAGAATGGATATGTGGACACAGGGGGAGGGTGAGGGTGAGAGGATGGCAGAGTGGGGTTAACATAGGTACACATGTGTAAAATAGCCAGCTGGTGGGAAGCTGTTATGTAGCACAGGGGCTCAGCTCAGTGCTGTGGGTGACCTGGAGCTGTGGGGTTGAAGGCTTAGGAGGGAGGGTCTAGAGGGAGGGATACAGCTGCACATGCAGCTGATTCATTTCCTTGTATTGGAAACTAATACAGCATTGTAAGTCAATTATACTCCAATTTTAAAAAGGGGATCTAAACATTGGTGTATAGATTTCTGTATAAACATATGCTTTTAGTTCTCTATGTAAAAACCTATGGTAAATGTGAGTTTTCTGGTTTTTATGGTAAGTGGATGTTTAATTTTGTAAAAAGCCATCAAATTATTTTCCAGAGTGTCAATGACATTTTGCACCCTACCACCAACCTATAAAGTTCCAGTTCCTCTGCATTCTCACTAGCCCTTGGGGTTATCAGCATTTTATGTTTTAGCCATTCTAGTAGACATCTCAGCATGCCTCTGAGAATGTCTAGGATGTTGAACCTCTTTTCATATACAGTTTTGTTAGATTTTGTTGTTTAGTCATTCAGTCATGTCTTACTCTTTTGTGACCCCATGCTTCTTTGGCCATGAGATTTCCCCAGGCAAGAATACTAGAGTGGGTAGCCATTTCCTTCTCAGGGGATCTTCACTACCCAGCTATTGAATCTGCATCTCCTGCATTGGCAGGCCGATTCTTTACCATGGAGCCACACATTAAGCCCACATTGACACATTGAGCCCACATTAAGGCATTTCATTTATTGGAGTTGGAGTTCATGATTTAATTTTTTAATTATGATTTTTAACTGTTTATTGGGCGTCCCCGGTGGCTTAATGGTAAAGAATCTGCCTGCCAATTCAGGAGATGTGAGTTCAATCCCTGGGTTGGGAAGATCACTTGAAGGAGGGCATGGCAACTCACTCCAGTATTCTTGCCTGGGAAAATCCATGGCCCATGGAGCCTGGTGGGCTACAATCTACAGGGTCAAAAAAGAGCTGGGCATGACTAAGCAACTAAACAACGACAACAACAAACTGTTTATTGCATCAGTTCAGGTCAATCGCTCAGTCGTGTCTGACTCTTTATGACCCCATGGACTGCAGCATACATATAGAAATACAATTGTTCTCTGAGCTTGTGACTTTGCTAAAAGCATTATTTTTAGGAAATTTAAAAAATGTACTCCTTGGGATTTTCTACATATGCAACCATATTATCTGAGTATAGGGGCAATTTTCTTTCTTTCTTTTCCTTATCTGTGTGGCTTTAAGTTTTTTCCTTTCTTATTGAGCTAACCAGGACTTGTAGTTTAATATTGAATGTTATTAGAGAGAGTAGAAAATCTTTTCTTTTCAATCTTAGTGGGAAAGCAGTCAGTCTTTTACCAAATATTAAATTAGCTATAGGTTTTTTGTAGATGGTTTTTGTCAAGTTGCAAAAAGTTCTCATTTACTCCCAGTTCACTGCGAGTTCTTATCGCGGAGTTTTGTCAAAGGTTTTTTATTCAATAATTAATAATCATGAATAATCATATTGGTTTTCTCCTTAGACTGTAACATGGATTATACCAATCACTGTTTAAATATAGAAACAGCCCTGATCTCCTGCAAGGTTTTGGTGTAATGTTATACATTGCTGGGCTGGATTTTGTATTATACTTTGTTGAGGATTTTAAATCTATTTTAATGAAGGATATTTTTCTGTCATTTTCTTTTCTTGCTATTCTTCATCTAATTTCATCAGGGAGGTTCTGGCTTTCCAGAACAGGTTATGAAGTATTCCATCCTCTTCTATTTTATTTTAGAGATTGTGCAGAATTGGTTTTACTTTTTCCTTAAATGTTTGGTAAGACTCTCCAGGGAGACCATCTGGGCCCCCAAATTTCCTTTCTGGAAGGTTTTAAAATATGAATTTAATTTCTTCAATAGTTATAGAGTGACTCAGTTTATCTATTTCCACTTGATAATTCTTGGGAGTTAGTTTTTCAAGAATTTGTATAATTTCACATAAGTTCTCAAAGTTATATGTATAGACTTGTTACAATTTTCTCTTAATGTCTTCACAGTCTAGGGTGATATAATGTCTTTTCTTCCTTTTTTAAAAAATTGAACCCAGAACCTATTATACAGAGTGAAATAAGTCAGACTGTATTCTAACACATATATATATAGAATCTGGAAAAATGATACTGAAGAATTTATTTACAGGGCAACAATGGAGAAACAGACATAGAGAACAGACTTATGGACTTGGGGAGAGGGGAGGAGAGGGTGAGACGTATGGAAAGAGCAGTACGGAAACTTACATGACCATGTGTAAAACAGACAGCCGGGGGTGCTGCTGCGTGGCTCAGGAAGCTCAAACAGGGGCTCTGCATCAGCCTAGGGGTGGGGTGGGGAGGGGGGTGGGAGGCAGTTTCCAAAGGGAGGGGGTGTGTGTAAACCTGTGGCTGACTCATGCCGAGGTTTGACAGAGAACAGCAAAATTCTGTAAAGCAATTATCCTTCAATAAAAAATAAATTAGTTAAAAAATACATTTTACTCTCTTTTCTCGTGGTGGTTGTTTAGTTGCTAAGTCACGTCTGACTCTTTGCAGCCCCTTGCAGGGCAGCACACCAGGCTTCCCTGTCCTTCACTCTCTCCCGGAGCTTGCTCAAACTCATGCCCATTGAGTCAGTGATGCCACCCAACCATCTATCCTCTGCTGCCCCCTTCTCCTTTGGACTTCAGTGTTTCCTAGCAGCAGAGTGTTTTCCAAAGAGTCAGCTCTTCTCATCAGGTGACCAAAGTATTACTGGAACTTCAACTTCAGCATCAGTCCTTCCAATAAATATTTAGGGTTAATTTTCTTTAGGATTGACTGGTTTGATTTACTTGCTGTCCAAGGGACTCTTGAGGGTCTTCTCCAGCACTTCAACACTAATTTCTTTTAGTTAGCATTTTAAGGCCATTTTTTGTTGGGTATAAATCTTGGTATGCTTGGAATTGGGTCTACCATTTTATTACTTGATTTATATTTATTTCTTCTATTATTTGTTCCTCTGTTTCTCCATTTACAGCTTCTTTGAAGTTATTTGATGAATATTTCTAGTATTTTGTTTTACTTTCTTTTTCAACCTATTTCTTTGCGTAGGATTTTAGTGGTTGCTGTAGAGATTATAATATGCATGCTTAACTTTTCTTAGTCAACTTAAAATCAGTAGTTTATTACTTCAAGTAGAAAGTAGAAACTTAACAGCCATTTAGGGGCCTTTGCTCCCCTCTCACTTATGATATAATATCTTATGTATTACATTCTGCATACACTGAAAATCATATAATTCAGTGTTATAATTTTTGCTTTCTGCTATCAAACATATTTTTTAAAAAATTCAAGAGAAGAACAGTATGTTATGCTTACCAAACTATTTTCCTTCTATTGTGATTAATTTGCTCCTTACCATCCAACTTCCCTTCTCATCTCACCTCTGTTGAACTTCCTTTAGCCAATCCATTATACCAGGTCTATTCACACTGCATTCTTTCAGTTTTCCTTTATTTGTTAATGTCTCTGTTTCACTTTCAATTATGGATGATATTTGTGCATGATATAGAATTCTAGGTGTTTTATTTCCTCCCAGCACTTTGAAAGTGCTATTCTACTTCCTTCCAGATTCCAATTCTTTTTCTTATCAGAAATATGATCATTCAGATCATTGTTGCCCTATAAATAATGCAATATTTTCTATAAAAATACAAGATTTTTTCTTTGCTTTAGTTTTGAAGAATTTAAGTATGATATGTCTGTGTGGGAATTTCTTTGGATATATTCTGTTTAAGGATGGTTGCATTTCTTGAATCTGTAAGGGTATGTCTTTCCCTAAATTTGGTGAGTTTTCTGCCACTATTTCTTCAGATATTTCCCAGAACAATGCTTTCTTCCCTCTCCTTTTATGTTTCTAATGATACAAAGTTTAAAGCTTTTGGCAATGCACCACAGATCCTTGAGGTAGTAATTTGCAATCACTTCCCTCTTTATCATTCAGATTAGATAATTTTATTGCTCACCTTCAAGTTCACTTCTTGTTTTGTTATTTCCTTTCAGTATTGAGTCTGTCCAGTAAGTTTCAAACTTTAAATACCTTTTTTCAATTCTAGAATTCCCTGGTTTTTATTTATTTATTTTTTATTTCTTTGTTGAGACTTATCTTTTTCCGTTCACTTTAACAGTCTTTGACCTTACTTCCTACAGAATTTTTTAAATAGTTGCTTTAAAGTCTTTGTTAGATAATCCCAAACATCTGTGTCATCTCAGTGTTGGCATCCCTTTGTTGCCTTTTCACACAAATTGACATTTCCTGGTTCTTCATATGCCATGTAATTTTGGATTGCATCCTGGACATTTTGAATATTATGCTAGGATTCTCTGGGCCTTGCTTAACTCACTGGAGACTGTTGCTATTTTTTGTTTTAGCAGGCAATTGAACTGACTTTTTTCAGATTGCAAGTTCTGACAAGCCTTATGTGAATTATGGTCCCAATGTCACTTCCTTCATCAGTTCCTTTGCAATATTATTTGTGTTTGAAGGAAATGGCAACCCACTCCAGTATTCTTGCCTGGAGAATCCCATGGACAGAGGAGCCTGGTGGGCTATAGTCCACGGGGTCGCAAAGAGTCAGACACGACTGAGCGAATTCACTTCACTTCACTTCACTTATGTGTGTGAGCTTCCTTGATGGCTCAGAGGGTAAAGAATCTGCTTGCAGTGCAGGAGACCTGGGTTTGATCCCTGGGTTGGGAAGATCCCTTGGAGAAGGGAATGGCTACCCACTCCAGTACTCTTGCCTTCAGAATTCCAAGGACAGAGGAGCCTGGTGGACTACAGTCCATGGGATCACAAAGAGTCAGACAGGACTGAGTGACTAACACTTTCACTTCACTATCTGTGGCCACCACGTGGCCATTCTTACTTATGGGTTGTGATCTATCTCAGTTCAGTTCTCAAAGTTGATGGAACGCTATTTTCTGTCAAAGCTCTACATGGGCATACTGGGAGTATACCCAATAGTTAAAGACTAATTTTATTTTATTTTTTTTTTCTGGTCACCCTTCGACTCTTTCTTCTCTTTGACATCCCTGGATGTTCTCTGTTTCTCTGTGACTCCTCTTTTAAGCTTAGCCAGAAAGTTTGGACTTTATTTTACCAGTTCTATCATGTACAGCTTGCAACTGTAGTCATTTCCTGAGTCTAAATGTAGCAGGAAAAAAGAGAGGGGAAAAGCAATAGGCACTCCCCTCACACTCTTAGGTCCTCAGCTTTTCTGATTTGCAAGGAAGCTTCAAATTCCCCACTGTGTGTCCCTAAACTATCATTGTGGGCTTCCCAGGTGGCGCTAGTGTTAAAGAACCTGCCTGCCAATGCACGTTAGACACAAGAGACTTGGGTTCGATCCCTGGGTTGGGAAGATCCCCTGGAGGAAGGCATGGCAACCCACTCCAGTATTCTTGCCTGGAGAATCCCATGGACAGAGGAGCCTGGCAGATTACAGTCCATGGGGTCGCAAAGAGTTGGACACGGCTGAAGTGACTTAGCACGTATGCACGCAAACCATCATTGTAGCTATTGTTTCCATTGTCATCATCAGTTGTACTAGATCACTTGAGGACTAGGGAAAGAAGGAAAGATAAAAAGAAAACAGCACATAAGGTTTTTTTTTTTTTAATCCCATTCCCTCTGACCATTAGAAGATCCCTTTCTCATCTTGTTAAGTCAAAATCTGAGAGCTTCTTCTGAAACTCTATCAGCCTGAGAGAATTCCTACCTCTATCTTGCAGGCTGCATTGAGACTGGGTTTGGAAATATCAGAGACAGAAAATAATAAGTTATCAGTGGTTTAGTGGCTCTTAGAATTCTGATCTTCTTTCTAACTTGCCTGCTACTGTTTACTTTTGAGATTTCCCAAATATCTGCTCATGCATTCTGTCTATGTTTCATAGCTGCATTCAGTGGAAAAATGTGTTTATTCAATTTCACCAGACCCAAGAACCCTAATAAACTTTTCTGCAATCACATCAGAGTGCTGATATGCCTAAGGAAAATCTTCAAAGCTGGTATTAGCAAAATGTGACAGTTGGACATTGCAACCTGAGTTTACTCTTGTGACTTCTGTTTTCATATGTGATCTTTCACTTGTTATTAATGGTCTCTCTGTACTGGCTCCGGAGTAGTGTCCTACCCCTCACCAAAAGTGTGTTTTCCCTCAATTTTTCATGGGACACTTGAAATATATTTGGAATGTTTATGTAAAATTCTATGAAAAGTCCAGGGTTGAGAAAATGGGAAGACGAACTACAGATTTAAAGAACATATTTGCAAAAGATACATCTTTGCATATTCAAAATATGCAAATAACTCTAAAAGTCAACAATAAGAAAAAATTCAATTAAAAAATGGACTCAACTTTACAGACACCTAACCAAAGAATACACAGAGATGGAAAACAAGCATATGAAAAGAGAATCCACATCATGTGTTGTCAGGGAAATACAACTTAAACCAACAGCAAGATACTATTACATGCTTATTCGAACGGCTAAATTCCAAAACACTGGAAACATGAAATAATAGTGAGGATGTGGAGCAAGAGGAGCCCTCATTTATACCCAACGGGAATGCAAAATGGTATAGCCATTTTGGAAGACATTTTAGCAGTATCTTACAAAATTATACATATCTCTTCCATGTGATCCAGCAAAGGAGCTGAAACCTTATGTCTGCACAAAATGCTGAACATAGTATTTATCAGTTCAGTTCAGTTCAGTTGCTCAGTCGTGTCTGACTCTTTGCAACCCCATGGACTGCAGCATGCCAGGCCTCCCTGTCTCACCAACTCCCCGGTTTTATTCAAACTCATGTCTGTTGTGTCGGTGATGCCATCCAACCATCTCATCCTCTGCCATCCCCTTCTCCCACCTTCAATCTTTCCCAACATCAGGGTCTTTTTAAATGAGTCAGCTCTTCGCATCAGGTGGCCAAAGTATTGGAGTTTCAGCTTCAACATCAGTCCCTCCAATGAACACCCAGGACAGATTTCCTTTAGGATAAACTGGTTGGATCTCCTTGCAGTCCAAGGGACTCTCAAGAGTCTTCTCCAATACCACAGTTCAAAAGCATCAATTCTTCTGCACTCAGCTTTCTTTACAGTCCAACTCTCGAATCCATACATGACTATTGGAAAAACCATAGTCTTGAGTAGACAGACCTTTGTTCGCAAAGTAATGTCTCTGTTTTTTATTTTTTTATTATTATTATTTTTTTTGTCTCTGCTTTTTAATATGCTGTCTAGGTTGATCATAGCTTTCCTTCCAAGGAGTAAGCATCTTTTAATTTCATGGCTGCAATCACCATCTGCAGTGATTTGGAGCCCCCAAAAGTAAAGTCAACCACTGTTTCCACTGTTCCCCATCTATTTGCCATGAAGTGATGGGACCGGATGCCATGATCTTAGTTTTCTGAATGTTGAGCTTTAAGCCAACTTTTTCACTCTCCTCTTTTACTTTCATCAAGAGGCTCTTTAGTTCTTCACTTTCTGCCATGAGGGTGGTGTCATCTGCATATCTGAGGTTATTGATATTTTCCCCAGCAATCTTGACTCCAGCTTGTGATTCTTTCAGCCTGGCGTTTCTCATGATGTACTCTGCATATAAGTTAAATAAGCAGGGAGACAATATACAGCCTTGACATACTCCTTTTCCTATTTGGAACCAGTCTGTTGTTCCATGTCCAGTTCTAGTTGTTGCTTCCTGACCTGCATACAGGTTTCTCAAGAGGCAGGTCAGGTGGTCTGGTATTCCCATCTCTTTCAGAATTTTCCACATTTTCTGGTGATCCACACAGCCAAAGGCTTTGGCATAGTCAATAAAGCAGAAATAGATGTTTTTCTGAAACTCTCTTGCTTTTTCGATAATCCAGCAGATGCTGGCAATTTGACCTCTGGTTTCTCTGCCTTTTCTAAAACCAGCTTGAACATCTGGATGTTCATGGTTCACGTATTGCTGAAGCTTGGCTTGGAGAATTTTGAGCATTACTTTACTAGCATGTGAGATGAGGTGTTTTCAGCAGCTTTATTTATAATTGATAAAACTTTAAAGCAACCAAAATGTCCTTAAGTAGGTGAAAGGATAAATAAACTGGTACCTTCAGACAATGGAATATTATTCAGCACTAAAAGAAGTGAGCTATCAAGTCATGAAAAGACATGGAGGAACCTTAAATGCTCATTACTAAATACAAAAAGCCAGTCTGAAAAGGCCACATATTTTGTGAATCCAACCATATAACATTCTGAAAGTGAAGTCGCTCAGTTGTGTCCTACTCTCTGCAACCGCATGGCCTGTAGCTCACCAGATTCCTCCATCTATGGGATTTTCTAGGCAAGAGTACTGGAGTGGGTGGGTTGCCATTTCCTTCTCCAGGGGATCTTCCTGACCTAGGGATCGAACCCAGGTCTCCCACATTGCGGGCAGATGCTTTACTATCTGAGCCACCAAGGAAGCCATATAACATTCTGGAAAAGGCAAAATTAAGGATGCAGTAAAAGTATCAGTGGTCACTAGGGAATGAGACAGGGAGGGGTGAATAGGCAGAGTAGGGAGAGTTTTAGGGCAATAAAAGTACTGGACACATATTATCCAAACTTGTTAAACCCATAGAATGTGTAAGGTCAAGAGAGAAATAATCATTTCTCTCTTGGATGATTATGATGTATCAGTGTAGGTTCATCAATTGTAACAAACGTACCACTCTAATAGGGGATGTTGACAATGGAGGAGGTTGTGTCTGTGCAGTGTCAGGGGTATGTAAGAAATTGCTATACTTTTCTCTGTTTTTCTGTGAACCTAAAACTTTTCTAAAAAACAAATCTTACAGAAAAAATTAAATTCTGATGTGTGCTACAAAATGGATGAATCTTGAAGATATTATACTAAGTGAAATAAACTAGATACAAAAGGACAAATATTATATGAGTCCACTTACATGAAGTACAGATAATAAATTCATAAAGACAAGTAAAACAGTGGTCACCTGGGGCTGGAGGGAGATGTGTATGGGGAATTATTGTTTAACTGGTAAAGAGTGTCAGTATGGGATGATGAAAAAGCTCTGGAAATGAATAAGGATGGTCTTTACACAAAAATGCTAATGCATTTAATGTTGCTGAATTGTGTACTTAACAGTGGTTGATTCATGTTGATGTATGGCAAAAACTATCACAATATTGTAAAGTAATTATCCTCCAATTAAAATAAATAAATAAAACTTTAAAAATGTTACATTGGAAATGCTGAATTAAAAATGGTTTAAAAGGTAAATTTTTCTTATGTATACTTTAATCAAAAATAAAATATGGTAACTGTTTAAATTTTTTAAAGTGTATTGGTAAATAAAGGTAGTAAGGAGAATGTGATACATAATTAGATCATGAGTTGGGAAACTATGGCCCACCAATGAGCCAAATCTAGCCATACCAACTCTTTCATTTATTGTCTATGGTTGTTTTTATACTATAACAGAGGAGTGGAATAGTTGTAAGGAAGACTTGCCTTCAATGCCTAAAATATTTATTATCTGACCTTTACAGAAGAAACTTGAACTAGATGATCTAAACCATAAGGTATAGATCATCACGGTTATCTTGGAATTCTCTGACCTCCCATCTCTCAACGGAAGAATATTTTCTGCAGAGAAAATCCTCCAGAGTAATGGAATGTCCTTCCATTCACTTTCCAAAATCTGAATTTCATTCCTTTATAAATATTACTGATAGGATAACTATTATTTTTCAGGCATTGTGCCCATGCTTGGATACATGCTAAAAAAGACAGATGTTGTTCCTGCCTTCATGAAGTTGTAAATGGAATCCAGTTTTGATAGATAGTGGGAAAGCAGTCTCTTTCCAACAGCTTCTTGTTTGATTGGGCAACATAGATCAAACCTAGCACCTCCTGTACATTGTAGCATGTCTGATCAGAAAACATTCTTCATGCTTTTTTAGAATCTCCTTGTTCCAGCTAACCTTTAGCCTTCTTCATAAGTGATCAAGAAATGATTCTAAAAATGCAAGTCATGTCACTGGTATGTGTGCTTGATGTATCATTTTCACATTATCTATACATGTTGTCCAGAAGGTATCAATATGTGTAATTTGCTGGTATATTTGCTTAGAACAGATATAGAACATTATCCCTGATAATGAATAAAAAGAAGCACTAGTTTCAGAACTTGAGAGACATTTCTCAATACCAGTGGCAGCATTTCCATTTACTTCATAGGGAATAAACATGATTGTTCTTAAAAAGAAGTAGATATGAAGCAAAATTATACAAAATTTAAAGTCAGTTATTTCAAAATTAGGGGATAAGTGTATCAAAACTGTCAAGTAGCAAAATCACTGAGTTAAATTTTTTCAACTAATTGATTTATCTAATTCCATGAACTATGGTGAATGTTTTCTGGATATTTCCTAGACTTCTCTTATTGTCATTTTCTTCTCAACCATAACGTGATGGTATTTTCTCTGTAGACAATATCCATAATACAAATCTGAAACAAATTAAAGCACATTTTAATTTCAAAATTGTTATAAAGGGATATAAATAGAAACTTATTAAGGATAATGCATAGGAAGTCTAGAAATCATTTTGTTGGAGTGTTGGAGTATAGATAAGTGAGACTATGATTTATTTAATGATTCAAAGTTTACAAAAATGCTGACTATAATCTGGAATGATAAAACCTCACTGTTAAGTAAAATTTTGATAAAAAAATATTGTAGGAGACAACTGAAATGTGCCATCTCTAAATTCATGCTGTGTTGTCTGCAGTGGCTGATGAGGTCTCTGGTTCTAGGTTGTCACATTTTCAGAACTTAAGTACTTTTTTTTGACACCTTTGCAGTTTGATTTTGTGGCCTATTGCTTCAAGAGGAAATAAAAATTTGGTCAATATTTTAAAGAAAACAAAACACATGATGCTAAGTTTCTTCAATATTTTGATCTTGAGACTTCTTCAAGAATTCTCAGCACCATTCCGTGTTCTATTTTGCACCCTATTTAACCAGTGACAGAGCTAAACACTGTCAGATTTTGAGAGATGAGAATTGTATAAATTACTTCTAATATTCTTGTTTTGTCAAATTTTACTCATCACATTATTTGCACTGTATACAGATAACTATTTCTTTTTTCATAATTGTCAACTGGTTATCTAGTGGATTTTACTATTGATAGTCCAAGAGAATTAATCAGAATTATGTAGCTTCATATTTTAACTCATTCATTTTTACAAAAACACTTACTTTATAACAACTCTTCTGTTAATGAAATTCCAGCAATATATGGGATTGTAAAAGTAGGAGTCCTATCTAACAATTTTCTCACCCCCACCCCCAAATTAGAAAAGTGAATAAGGAGAAATGGGCATAATAAAAATGTGAAAATAAAGAAGAGTTCATAATACAGCTGTATTTCCTAAACATCAATTGTATTTCCTAAAACATGTACTTTCCAGAGATAATAACAGTACAATTCATCATGTTTCCTTTTGGTGTCAGTGAAGTTCAGAGGCAGACTTATAGTTTAACTACAATGAAGTTAATTCTGCCATCTGGCTACCTGCATTCTACTCTTTTCCTTATATCTATTTGCTAATTCTTTTCCCATCATATTACTATGCTTGCTATTGTATCTTTTCTCTGAATTGACTTAAATCATTTTGTAAAGAATAAGACAGAAAAATTCAATGTTGAAAAAGCATACAATGTAGTGTCATCACAAGAATAGGATGTGGAGGCCATGAAATCAACCATTTAGGTTGTTACTTTGACAACTATTCCTAGCTATGAGTTTTATCAAGATTAAAGTTGCCTCTCTTCAGATAAACAACAGTAGGAATTTAGTACAAAATATAGCTCTGAAGGATGACCTCAGAACACTTACAGAATAGTTTAGAGAATAACACAAATGCCAGCACAAACAGAAAAACACCAAAGCAAAATCCTATGACCCTATTGGTATCTGACCTGATTTTATTACCTGGGTAAGAACCTATTCATCAACAAGTCACCAGGAATGGAAAAATTTGCAAGTGTATAATAGTAAAACAAATAAAAATTCATTTTATTCCAATATTTTTATAACTTCTATCTTTTTGTGTATTAGACATAAACAATGGCAATGTAATAACCTTGAAAGCAAACTAAAATAGTAGGTTAGCAAGGTAGTTGTATGACTTTATAGTTAAAATGATGACGGTTCAAACCTTGGTCTGTCTCTTACTTGTCTTATGACCCTGAAGACTTTTCAATCCTTGAAAGTAAGTTTTCTCATGGTCCCATAGAGATAATAACAATAGCTACCTTCATAAAATTGTCATGAGAATCAAGTGAGGTGATAGATATATAGATAGATATATATTGGACTATCGCAGTTTTAAGTGGTCAATAGTATTAGCAGCAATCATCACTGTTTGTAAATACCAAAAGCATAAACTGTTTTTCTAGTGGAATCTAAAGATGTTATTTTGGGGTACAAAAAATGATTCCATGTGAATAATGACCAGGATGACCACAGGTGAGTTTTACAGATCAAGGGACCACACAGATCATGGGCTGTTCACTTTGCGCTCAGCTGGGACTTTCAGGACAATTGATTAGAGTACTGTCCCCAGTTTAGTAGACAACCAGACCACAAGACAGAGGAGACTAATTTCTCCTGAACTCAGGTCTCTGAGAGAGCTCTGATGCCTTTAAAATCAAACAGTGTCTGGCAACAGTGTCTGCAAACAATTCCAATAATTTACCAAAAAAAAAAAAAAAAAAAAATCAAAAGGACTAGTTTTTATTGTATCTTGCCCAAGAGTTTTCTGTAACTATGAGTTCAGAATTACATGTTTTATTTCAAAGTTATCTGGTTCCTGAAATTGCTTTTCGGCATGGCTGTATAGCCATTCAAAGACCCTGTCACCCTCAGGGTCCCTACCTTTCTCTGCACACTCTTTCCCATCCTCAACATCTCTGATCCTGTAAATGTAAGTTTAGAAGCTAGAGTTACCCTCTTGCATTAAAAGCAAATGTAAGCATCTTCCCTGCTAAAGATTCCTGGCCAATATCCTTTCAGAAAGAAGTGTTCCCATTTGAGCTCACAGGTGGGCCATTTCTCAACATTTGATCATTGGTGCTATTTTACCTTCATGGTCCTTGTGTAACCTTAGCATTCATTGTTCTAGAAACATCTGTGGAGAACTTGACTGTGAGAGGTGTAATCCAAAACTCAATGGTATTCTTTCTAGGAATATCACTAATTACAATTTCAAAGAAAATGAATATCTAGTGATTGAGAGTGGAAAAAAAAATTGGAAAGATTCACTGAGCAGAGAAAACCCTCAGAAACCTTCTTTAAAAAAAAATAGAGGAAAAGTTTTAAGTTATCTGATGCCATGCAATATGACAAACAGGTCCAGGTGTTAAATAAGTTCCCATCACAAATCCACAGATTATTTACTAATGCTGCAGAACAAACTTGGCTGTGACTCTTTATGTATGTTTTCTTAACAGTAAAAAAGAGAGTAAACTCTAGTTTGCAAACATTAATTAGCTCACAGCTGGGTTTAATAATGAGGGAGTTTGGGATAGCCAATGTAGAATGTTAAGACAAACCCAGAAAGGCTGATTTCATTGTCATCCATGGCCAGAGGCAACAGATAAAGACTTTGGGGAAATATGTATTTCCTTTGAGTTCCAGAGCCTAGGGAAAAGAAACTACACTAATCTAAGGGAATCTTTTAGTCACACATCAACACTTTCTACTTCTTCCTCATGATTTTTCTTATTGAAAGAACTGGAATATGCTGAAGGGGACCAGATATCTCAGGAAAGAAGAAAGACAGTATAACTGATTCACTTTGCTCTATAGCAGAAACTAACAAATTGTAAAGCAGCTAAACTCCAGTAAAAAATAAATTAATTAAAAAAGAAAGGTAAAAAATAAATAAAATAGGTAAAATAGGTAAATAAAATATAAAATAGGTTAACAACAACAAAAAAAGGCACTGGTTTTCTTAATTTTAGGAATTTTGGTCACTAACCAGCACACAGTGGTCACTTAGGACCGGGTTCTGTAAGTTTGATTTGGAGAGTACTGTCTTAAAAATGCAGTTTTACAATGTAGAACATACAGTAATTTGAATTACAACAGTAATTTTGTATTAGAGATTCTAAGTTCCCTTACTCTTTGACAGATGAGAATCATAAACAGTTAATCATGTTAGTTATTTACATTTAAAAATTGA
The DNA here is from genome assembly GCF_019320065.1 of Cervus canadensis. NCBI lineage: Eukaryota > Metazoa > Chordata > Mammalia > Artiodactyla > Cervidae > Cervus > Cervus canadensis. Next base: position 67,737,591 of record NC_057386.1, read on the forward strand.
CTCCTAATTTCTTGAAAAGTTGATTTTCTTTAAAGAATACCCTTCCAGCAATACAACTCCAGCCATTTTTGCCCTCTTTTTAAAAATCTATTGACTTGTTTAGCAAAGTGAAGTTCTATCCTGACCTTTGTGAATTAGCCAAAATTATCGGAATTCTAATCAGATTGTACTTTGCTATTCCGGGTCCCAATTCCCTTATGCAGTTGACAAGCAAAATGTTGTATCTTTTTAAAATTGCCTTACACTTAGTTTCCCCTGTTTCCTTGTAAGAGACTTGTGCTTCTATCCCTGCTTCTGGTTCTAGGAGGACACTAGGCTGTGTATCTTCTCGGTGTAAGCAGTGATTCGGCGCCCCGCCCCCTCCGAGTTTTCGGCAGACATAATCTAATCTGTGTATGTGACAAGACCAATTAGTCTCGCCCACTCTCCAGCCTTCTGTCCCTCCCCTGTCAGCTGCTACCCTCTTGGCACTCCATCTCTTTTAGGAAGTAGCAATGGGAGCCAAATTTCCCAACTGAATTCATTAGATGAATATGCAGGTCCAGATTGCAGAAATGTGCTCACATCCTCAAGTAGAACTCTGAATCAAGACTTCTGACTCTTTCTCTCTTGTTGCATGTTATGTTTATCAGATTTCTAACTACAAAACTTCCTTGCTGGCTGAAAAGAAGGGAAGCTGCATTTGACAAGATGAGGCAAGGGGAAGGCCCATAACTTCCCTGAACAAAATGCATGCAGGGAAGGCCAGCCTCTACGGGGATGGGTGCAGTTATTTTCCACAAGTGGCAAGCTGCTTACTTTTGACCCGCAGAGGTGGCCTGCAGAATCCAGATGATGGATTAGCAGGGCATGCCATTCACAATGCATGCCTAGAGCACTGGCCCTGCTAGCATTTGGGTCACTGGGAATCAGAATGGGACCTGGAGAGCAAGACATGGAACAGCTGATGATGTACCAGACTGTGGTCCTCACAGCTGGGCACAGCAGGTGCCAAGAAAGTTTGGCCCATCACATGTTCAGGAACCCAAGAGAGAAAGCCCTTATGATTGCTTCCTTTTCTTTCTGTTATCAGAAGTCATTTTCAGGCTTTTAAAGTCTATTGTGATTGTTTAAGTCTTTATTGAATTTGTTACAATGTTGCTTCTGTTTTATGTTTTTGTTCCTTTGGCCAAGAGGCACCTGGGATCTTAGTTCCCTGACCAGGGATCAAACCCACAGCCCCGTCATAGGAAGGCAAAGTCTTAACCACTGGACCACCAGAGAAGTCCCAACTTATTTTCATTTTTATTTTATTGAAGTATAGTTGATTTACAATGTTGTGTTAATTTCTGTTGTACAGCAAAGTGATTCAGTTGTATACATTCTTTTTCATATTCTTTTCCATCATGGCTTATCACAGATTATTGAATATAGTTCCCTGTGATATACAGTAGGACCTAGTTGTTTATCCATTCCATATATAATAGTTTGCATCTGCTAATCCCAGACTCCCAATCCTTCTCTCCCACACCCATTTCCCCTTGGCAAGCACAAGTCTGTTCTCTATGTCTGGGCATCTGTTCCTGTTTCATATGCATCATTATTTTCAATATCATAACTGCTGAAGGAGGGTTGAACATTCTAACATGTTCATAGCTGGTAGTTTAAATTTCAAAACTGATAACTGTAAGTATAATTTCATGTTAGTTGAGAGGCAAAACATACATTGCTATCTCTGGGTCAGTTGCTCAAATAGACATCAGGGTTTTTAAAATATTTCACAGTGTCCATCAATAAAACATGAGGCTCATTGCAAATTAGTGTTCCTTTCAGAATAAGGTTGGTGACCTTCTATTGTTTTAAAAGCACAGGCAGATTTCTTGGATTAATTGAAAGTTCCCTTATCAACTCATAAATATAAATATAAGAATGAGACAGAAAAAGAGGTTGAGGAAGGAACAGAGAAATAAATGTCAAGGTCTTAAAGACAAATTCTCTAGGAATTTGAGCTGACAATAAGAGGGCTTTCCTTTTGGGTATCAGTTTGCCCCTCACTTCAAATTCCTGCAGAGTTTGTTGTCATCTGCTTCCAAGTCATCACGCACAAGAAGACCCAGGTTCTTCATGCAGGTTTCCGGGCCTGTCCTTGTGACTAAGAGAATCTTGGCTTTCACACTATGGATTCTGTGTTCTCACCTGCCCTAAACAACAGACTTGAACTACTGATGGGACCAGTGAGGTGGAAATTCCCAGTAATAGAGGAGGAAAATAAAAAGGGGCAGAGAGGATCCCTGGTCTCAGGAGACAGGGCCTGATAGCACACACATGGCTGCCTGGGCACGAGGCCATCCTCCCGAAAACATTGCAGAGAGGTGCCTCTTTCTCTAATACACCCTGACAATGGGAAATAAGACTATTCCCTTTCTCTTCTTCTTCAACTAAGTTTTAATGTCTTGTTTCTCTAATTTTAGTTTAGCAGATTCCCAATATCACCTGTGTAATAAACTTTGCTTGTAATCCCAGGAAATGGTAGTCAAGGACAGCAGTCAATGGAGGGAGGAAATGGTCTCCCAAAGACCTTCCACATAACTCACCATTTCTCAGCATCCTCCACACTGTGACTGGTCCATAATGACAGGAGCTGCTACAAAGTCAGTGGGACCCTTCGTCTTCCCTTGACTTCTGGCCAGCTTCCATTCATATTACTGCTATCAGAAGATTAAAAGAGACAGAGAGATTAAAAAGAAAAGAGCATATTGGATTAAAAAGTCTTTACAATTGTGGCAGAAATCAATATATTTTAGGAATGATTCCTTATGATTATACAGTGGAATTTGACAAATAGATTCAAGGGATTAGATCTGATAGACTGAGTGCCTGATGAAATGTGGATGGAGGTTCATGACATTGTACAGGAGGCAGTGATCAAGACCATCCCCAAGAAAAAGTAATGCAAAAAGACAAAATGGTTGTCTAAGGAGGCCTTAAATAGCTGAGAAAAGAAGAGAAGCAAAAGGCAAAGGAGTAAAGGAAAGATATACCCATTTGAATGCAGAGTTTCAAAGAATAGCAAGGAGAGATAAGAAAGCCTTCCTCAGTGACCAATACAAAGAAATAGAAGAAAACAATAGAATAGGAAAGACTAGAGATCTTTTCAAGAAAATTAGAGATACCAAGGGAATATTTCATGCAGTGATGGGCAAAATAAAGGACAGAAACAGTATGGACCTAACAGAAGCAGAAGATATTAAGAAGAGGTGGCAAGAATACCCAGAAAAACTATACAAAAAAAGGGTATTCATGACCCAGATAACCACGATGGTGTGATCATTCACCTAGAGCCATACATCCTGGAATGTGAGGTCAAGTGGGCCTTAGGAAGCATCACTACAAACAAAGCTAGTGGAGGTGATGGAATTCCAGTTGAGCTATTTCAAATCCTGAAAGATGATGCTGTGAAAGTGCTGCACTCAATATGCCAGCAAATTTGGAAAACTCAGCAGTGGCCACAGGACTGGAAAAGGTCAGTTTTCATTCCAATCCCAAAGAAAGGCAATCCCAAAGAATGCTCAAACTACAGCACAATTGCACTCGTCTCACATGCTAGTAAAGTTATGCTAAAAATTCCCAAGCCAGGCTTCAACAATACATGAAACATGAACTTTCAGATGTTCAAGCTAGATTTAGAAAAGACAGAGGAACCAGAGGTCAAATTGCCAACATCCGTGGGATCATCAAAAAAACGAGAGTTCCAGGAAAGCATCTACTTCTGCTTTATTGACTATGCCAAAATCTTTGACTATGTGGCTCACAACAAACTGTGGAAAATTCTGAAAGAGATGGGAATACCAGACCACCTGACCCACCTCTTGAGAAACCTGTATGCAGGTCAGGAAGCAACAGTTAGAACTGGACATGGAACAACAGACTGGTTCCAAATAGGGAAAGGAGTTCATCAAGGCTGTATATTATCACCCTACTTATTTAACTTATGTGCAGAGTACATCATGCGAAATGCCAGGCTGGGTGACACACAAGCTGGAATCAAGATTACTGGGAGAAATATCAATGACCTCAGATATGCAGATGACACCACTCTTACGGCAGAAAGTGAAGAGGAACTAAAAAGCCTCTTGATGAAAGTAAAAGAGGAGAGTGAAAAAGTTGGCTTAAAGCTCAAAATTCAGAAAACTAAGATCATGGAATCTTAGTTGCCTTCCCATTACTTCATGGCAAATAGATGGGGAAATAATGGAAACAGTAAGAAACTTTATTTTCTTGGGCTCCAAAATCACTGCAGATGGTGGCTGCAGCCATGAAATTTAGAGACGCCTACTCCTTGGAAGAAAAGCCATGGCCAAACTAGACAGCATATTAAAAAGCAGAGATACTACTTTGCCAACAAAGGTCCGTCTAGTTGAAACTATGGTTTTTTCAGTAGTTATGTACTGACCTGAGAGTTGGACCATTAAAAAGTTGAGGGCCGAAGAATTGCTGCTTTTGAACTGTGGTATTGAAGATTCTTGAGAGTCCCTTGGACTGCAAAGAGATCCAACCAGTTCATCCTAAAGGAAATCAGTCCTGGATACTCATTGGAAGGACTGATGCTGAAGCTGAAATTCCAATACTTTGGCCACATGATGCAAAGAACTGACTCGTTGGAAAAGACCCTGGTGCTGGGAAAGATTGAAGGCAGGAGGAGATGGGGACAACAGAGGATGAGATGGTTGAATGGCATCACTAATGTGATGGACATGAATTTGAGTAGGCTTCATGAGTTGCTGATGGACAGGTAAGCCTGGCATGCTGCAGGCCTGCTGCTGCTAAGTCACGTCAGTCGTGTTCAACTCTGTGCGACCCCACAGATGGCAGCCCACCAGGCTCCCCCGTCCCTTGGATTCTCCAGGCAAGAACACTGGAGTGGGTTGCCATTTCCTTCTCCAATGCATGAAAATGAAAAGTGAAAGTGAAGTCGTTCAGTCATACCCAACTCTTAGCCACCCCATGGACTGCAGCCTACCAGGCTCTTCCATCCATGGGAGTTTCTAGGCAAGAGTACTGGAGAGGGGTGCCATTGCCTTCTCCTGTCCATGGGATCACAAAGAGTTGGACATGACTGAGGGACTAAAGTGAACTGAGGAATGATCAATTAATGCCTAGTGTTATTCTAACTTGGGTCACACATGCAAAGCACGTAAGGAAAAACCAAAATGTATATAGTCAAGTCTTTGCCTTCATGGAAGTCTCTATAGTTGGTAAGATGGAAAACTAATTCAAATTTTCAGGTATTTGAACCTCAGTAGAGGAAGTGACACATGTCTGGAGATCTTAGAGAATTGCATTGCCCACCTAAGGGTGTAAAGATGGGAAGTCTTTCTGGAAAGCAATCATCAGTTTTTATCAGGGGTCTTAAAAATGTTCCCACTCTTTGACCAATATCCCAATTCCAAAAACCAAACAAAAATAAATAATGGACAAAAGACAGAAAGAATTGTATATAAGGAGGGTTACCAGAACACTGTTCAAAATAGTGGGGGGAAAAAAAAGCAAGAAGTTAGATGTAAAATAATTAATAGGGCAAGAGTTAGGGTATGGTTATCCTTGTACAATATTTCTGCACCTATGTTTAGCCTAGACTTTGAATTAGAAATATATAAGTATCTGAACTAATTTATCAGATGGTTTTTTATAGCATGATTTTAAATGACCTCTATCTTTAGAATCTGGCCTAGGTTGAGGGAAAAGAAGCACCCTGGTAGAAAAATTTAAGGAGGCTCTCACTCTCAGAGGTCCGCAGGAGCAGTGAAGGCTTTGACACAACCCTGAGAGTGAGTGGCTCCTTAAGTCAGGTGCCCTGAGCTTCCCCTCATCCCAGTCCTGCACCTGTTTTGCTATAGATGTGCATAATGTAAGTGATTAGTGCTTCATTGTTGGACACTGAGGCTGTTTTTAACGTTTACCTGTTTAAATAACATTCTGATGAACATGTGCATATAACACAAACATATTTGATTTTATCATTGGAATACATTTAGAATAGTTGAATATTTTCTTAAAAGACTTAAGGATTTGATCCAGACTGACATATTTCCACCAGGAAGCTGATATGCCTCTATGCTTAGCTTTTTTTAGTAGTATGTATTTGAGAGTTTTCATACACATTTTTTCTACCTATTTTAATCTCTGTAGTATGATTTAAAAAATCTGATCATTTGTATTTTCACTGTTTAGTCATATCACATATTTTAATACTTTATTTTTCATTGCATTTTTCTGTAGGTGTATCACCTGCTTATGTCTCTCAGAATTTTTTCCATTAGGGTCTTTGTTTTTTCTTAAAAGGCTCCTAAGTGTCTTATCAATTAAAGCCATATACTCAGCCTCTCAGATAGGTTGCCTTTTTTCTCATCTATATTTATTTATGTTTTGGTGTGTTAAATGAAAAATAATAAAGAAATAATAATAGTTTATACTTTTGAGTATTTGCTTTTTCTCAAACACTGTTTTGATCCTTTAAATATATTAACTCATTTAATCCTAATAAGAGATGTGAACAGTTATTATCTTTATTTTATAATGGTTGAAACTGAGGTACAGACATGTTTAGAGGTAAAGTAACATGACCCAAATCTTTCAAATCTAGTGACCAGATCTCTTACCCAGAACTCAGGCTCCTGGGCCTGAATTCTTATGGGCTGCGCATCCTCTATGGCAGAATGGACAGTAATAAAATTACAAAATAAAACTAGTGACCTTTTTCCTTTTGTTACTATCTCTAATGTTATGTTATTTTCATTTGTTTTAGGGTTTTATTATTTAAATAAATAGTTTAAAGATGTGCTTTATAAGTAGGTGATGCTTATAATATCAGATATTAGAGACATTTGATAAAAGAATATTTTTAATATTTAAAGTATTAATACTAATACATATTAGAAAAACACGTTTTAATGGAATATTAACTCAACTCAAAAAGAATGAAATAATGCTATTTGCAGCAACATGGATTGACCTAGAGAATGCCATGCTACGTGAAGTAAGTCAGACAGGAGAAGTAGCCTGTGACATCCTTTATATGTGGAATCTGAAAAGAAATTATACTAAAAAGAAATGATAGAAAAAGAGATAGTTAGGGAGTTTGGGATAGACATGTACACATTGCTATAATTAAAATGGATAAGCAATAAGAACCTACTGGATAGCACATTGGAACTCTACCCAATATTTTGTGGCAGCCTGGATGGGAGGGGAGTTTGGGGGGGAATTAATATTTATAATACATTTATATTAGTATTTATAAAAATTTTGAGTATTGATATTTAATAATTAAAATTCAATGCCTCTATCTTATCATGTATTAAAGTTTATTCCATAAATATTAAGGAGTTAAATGCCAAAAATTTAGGTAATCTTTGTTTTCTTAGAAAATCATATGGTGCATCAATGTTATAATTTAGTTAAATATAATATTTTCTTATAATTTTTTGTGAACCCTTTATCTGTGTTTTACACCTTTCTTAATTTCTAATCTTCTGTATTTTTACATTTTTGATAGAGGTTGTCCAGTTTTTATTTTTCCTTAAAAAATTATTTCAAATAATGAACCCTTGGACTTACTGACTGAACTCTTCTGAGCCACTTGGAAGGATCAGTAAATGTTTTTAAATAAATGCTGACTTCTACTTTGTAGCCTGCTACATCATTTTTCAGGTAAAATGCAAAGCAATTATAAGTCAACACCTACAATTTAGAGCATATACATATGTTTAGTGACAGTTCTCCATGGGTCTCCCTCACTTCTAAATATATTGTGAGCAAAGGTATAGGCAGCCTTGTTCTGGATTATCTTTTCAAGGATGTTGCAAAGCAAGTAGCCTTGGAAGACAGAGATGATCCTCCCTCTGGAGCAGAGGGCAGATGCATTTCCTGCCTAGCTTAATAAGGATAACATCTCACTGTGGCACAGATGTCAGGCAGGTTTGCGTGCAGTCCATTACAACAGATTTGTATTCTTATTCAGGATTCCTCATATTTGAATCCACTGTGTGCACAGCACCTACCTGGACTACTCCACATTACCCTCCTAGGACTTGAGGTACAAGAAGAACTGCTATAAAAATGATATTCAAAGTCTTTAAAAAAAAAAAAAAAGTCTTTTGTCTCTGACCCACAGGTGTTGTATCTTCTGTCAGCATCCAGGCAATTGTGGTAGGCAAACTTGTGAATCTGAAAGTAGGATAAATAAAATCTCCCCTCCTTCATAGTTCTTGATGCTGATCTTTCTGTACTGATAATGAAAGGCCTGTTTCTTTCTGTATTATGTCTTAAGACATGTGGCAATATATATTTTAGCTTGAAGTTTGAGAATCATTCATTATGCTGCAGCCCCGGTTGTTTGTAAGATTATGACCTTCTCTTTTAGTTGTGCTCATGTGCTTCCAAGGGGCTTTCCTGGTGACTCAGACGATAAAGAATCCACCTGCAGTGCGAGAGACCTGAGTTCAATCCCTGGGTTCAGAAGATCCCCTGGAGAAGGGAATGGCAACCCACTCCAGAATTCTGATCTGGAGAATGCCATGGACAGAGGAGCCTGGCAGGCTACAATTCATGAGGTCGCAAAGAGTTAGAGATAGCTGAGTGACTTCCACTTTCACTTTTATGGGCTCCCAAAGTGAAGTTCATTAATCTCTCATGCACTTTATTTAGCAGGAGACCATCTCAGCTATTCTCAAGATTAGGTGAAAACTTCATTTAAGTTTTAGCTATATTGTTTGTTTGAGCTGCTCAGAAATCTCTAAAATTAAGTTTGAGGTTTCCATGTATTCAATATTTTAAATCAGGCAATCTCAAACATAATTCCATGTTTTATTAACATCTCTAAGATCATTCTGAGTGATATAATAGGAAGAATTTCTTTTATTTATATTCTTACCATTTCACTTCTGTCTGTATTTTCATTAATCCTTTCTATATCTCCTTTCTTTAGAACTATTTTGTTATTTTGTTTATTGCATATCTTCATTCCTTCTTATTTTAATCATAGTATTTTATGATGTAAATTTGCTTTTAATTTCAGCTTTGGCCAGGTTCCATGGGTTTTAATATGCAGTGTTGTCATTATCATTCCTGATGCATTTGATAAATTCAGTTTTGATGTATTTAATAACCCACAGTTTATCTGGAAGAGTATTTAATTTTCCAGTGTTTCATCAATATCAAGAACAAAATGGTATTCATTGCCTTCCTGTGATGCAAGATGAAAACATTACCACAATTTATCTTCTCACATCCTGGTTTTATTTTTGTATTATCTAAGTTTTTAGTTACAGTTTTTAAAATCCCCACAATGTTACATATTTTATTTTCAAAATTAAAGTTGCCACTTTTGCAACCACAGGTATAATAATTATTCAAACATCTCAAAATGTATTTGAGGCACACCTTTAGTCAGTTATACACAACTTTCTTATTTTTTAAATCTATTATTTTAGCATTTGTTAGCCAAACAGAGTTGAGTTTGAATCATGACTCATGGGTCATTTACTTTCTGTGTTTCCTTGTATAAGTAATAGACAGTCTCCTAAAGAGGAGTATGGTCTCAGCATGATCTTTGTTTTAAATTAATTTTTATTGGAGTATAGTTGCCGATACTGTTGCGTTAGTTTCCTCTGCACAGCAAAGTGAATCAGCTGTACGTATCATTGTATCCCCTCTTTTTTGGATTTTCTTCCCGTTTAAGTCACTATAGAGACCTGAATAGAGTTCCAGGCGCTATACAGCTGGTTCGCATTAGTTATCTGTTTTTATACATAGCATCAACAGTGTATCAATGTCAATCTCAACCTCCCAATTCATTCCACCTCACTCTTCCCCACTTGGTGTCCCTATGTTTGTTCTCTATGTCTATGTCTCTACTTCCGTTTTACAATAGATAATCTTATTGATACTATCATTTCATCATGGTTGATGGCACCAACGTGGCCTGGGAGAGGCTGCTCATGGCTCATCAACTGCCTCTTTGACGAAAGACCTGCTGCTTCAAGGAAAAGCCCATCACAATCTTCCTGCTGTGTATAAGTGCCCACAGCCCTGGGCATTCCCCCTTAGGGTCCTTCAAATGTCTTCAATCCACGTCTGCCAAAAGAAATGCCTTTTGCCCTAGAGCCCACCTTCACTTCCAATCCTCTGCTCTCCAAAATATATGGTGCTAATGGGCTATTCAGCTATTAAGCTGATGGGCTATATCCCCGAGCTGCTATTCTTGGATCCCATGAGGCCACCTCTATTATGTGGGGAAATTACTTACCATCTACCTCTGAGTATCTTTTGCCAATAAGATTTTCTTGCTGTTATTTCTATCAAATCTTGAAAATTCAATGAGTATGATATCTTTCTCAAGTCTTTTTTTTTTTTTGTAACAGATGCCTCATACTCTCCGTTTATATATATACTTTTGGTTATTTTCTTCTTGAATGGAAGAGCAGTCATATGTTTGTATACGTAAGCATTCTACCCATATACAGGTTACTTTTATTTTCCCTTGTATTATATCCTGTTGTGGTTTAGAGTAAATTTCTTAAATATACACCCCTTATATTCATAGCAGTGTTACTCACAATAACCAAGACATGGAACCAACCTAAATATTCATGAACAGATGAATGGATAAAGATCTGGTATATGTACAATGGAATACATCTCAGCCGTAAAAAAAGAATGAAATAAAGCCATTTGCATCAACATGGATGGGCCTAGAGATACTAAGTGAAGTAAGTCAGAAAGAGAAAAACAAATATCATATGATATTACTTATATGTGGAATCTAAAATATGACACAAATGAACTTATCTATGAAGCAGAATTAGGCTCCCAGACAGAGAACAGACTTGTGCTTGCCAAGGGAGAGGGGAATGGGGAAGGTTGGATTAAAGGTGTGGGATTGGCAGATGCAAACTATTTTATATAGAATAGATAGACAATAAGATCCTACTACATAGAACAGAGAACTGTATTCAATATCCTGTGAAAAACCATAATGGAAAAGAATATGAAAAAGAATATAGATAGATAGTTATGTTTAATTGAATCACTTTGGCTACATACCAGATATTAATGCAACACTGGAAATAAACTGTACTTCAATAAAATAAAATTTTTTAGAAGATTAAACTTCTTATAACAAAAAAGGACAATATCCATATTTTCTAGGTGATGATGTTTATCTGGTTCTCCATTGTTTCCCTGTAAATAAATATGTCAGTACCATTTTTCTAGATTCCGTATATATGCGTTAGAACATGATATCTATCTTTCTCTTTCTGACTTACTTCACTCTGTATAATAGGTTCTAGGTTCATGCATCTCATTAGAACTGACTCAAATGTGTTCCTTTTTATGGCTGAGTAATATTCCATTGTGTATATGTACCACACCTTCTTTATCCATTCATCTGTTGATGGGCATCTAGGTTGCTTCCATGTTCTAGCTATTGTAAATAGAGCTGCAGTGAACATTGGGATACATGTGTCTGTTTCAATTTTGGTTTCCTCAGGGTATATGCCTAGAAGTGAGATTGCTGGATCATATGGTGGTTTTATTCCTAGTTTTTAAAGGAATCTCCATACTGTCTTCCATAGTTTCTGTATCAATTTATACTCCCACCAATAGTGCAAGAGCATTCCCTTTTCTCCACACCCTCTCCAGCATTTATTGTTCGTAGACATTCTGACTGGTGTGAGGTGATATCTCATTGTAGCTTTGATTTGCATTTCTCTAATAATGAGTGATGTTGGCATCTTTTCATGTGTTTGTTAGCCATCTGTATGTCTTCTTTGGAGAAATGTCTGTTTAGGTCATTTTCTCACTTTTTTATTGGATTGTTTGTTTTTCTGGTATTGAGTTGTATGAGCTGCTTGTATATTTTGGAAATTAATCCCTTGTCACTTGTTTCATTTGCTATTATTTTCTCCCATTCTGAGGGTTGTCTTTTCACCTTGCTCATAGTTTCATTTGCTCTGCAAAAGCTTTTGAGTTTAATTAGATCCCACTTGTTTACTTTTGCTATTTCTATTACCCTAGGAGGCGGGTCATAGAGTATCTTGCTTTGATTTATGTCATTGAGTGTTCTGCCTATGTTTTCCTCTAAAAGTTTTATAGTTTCTGGTCTTACATTTCGGTCTTTAATCCATTTTGAGTTTATCTTTGTGTATGGTGTTAGGAGGTATTCTAATTTCATTCTTTTACTTGTAGCTGTCCAGTTTTCCCAGCACCATTTATTGAAGAGGCTGTCTTTGCCCCATTGTATATTCTTGCCTCCTTTGTCAAAAATAAGTTACCCATAGGTGCATGGGTTTATTTCTGGGCCTTCTATCTTGTTCCGTTGGTCTACATTCCTGTCTTTGTGACAGTACCATACTGTCTTGATGACTGTAGCTTTGTAATATAATCTGAAGTCAGGAAGGTTGATTCCTCCAGCTCCATCCTTCTTTCTCAAGACTGCTTTGACTATTTGGGATCTTTTGTGTTTCAATATGAATTGTGAAATTTTTGTTTTAGTTCTGTGAAAAAGTGTCATTGGTAATTTGATAGCGATTGCATTGAATCTGTATTGGGATTGCATTGAACTTCCAGAACTATGTTGAATAATAGTGATGAAAGTGGACATTCTTGTCTTGTTCCTGATCTGATGGGGGAATGCTTTCAGTTTTTCACCGTTGAGAATAATGTTTGCTGTAGGCTTATCATATATGGCCATTATAATCTTGAGGTAGGTTCCTTCTGTGCCTGGTTTTTGAAGAGTTTTAATCATAAATGGGTGCTGAATTTTGTCAAAGGCTTTTTCTGCATCTATTGAGATTATCATGTGGTTTTTATCTTTCAATTAGTTAATATGGTGTATCACATTGATTGATTTGCATATATTGAAGAATTTTTGCATCCCTGGAATAAACCCAACTTAATCCTGGTGTATGAGCTTTTTGATGTGTTGCTGAATTCTGTTTGCTAAAATTTTGTCGAGGATTTTTGCATCTATGTTCATCAGTGATATTGGCCTATAGGTTGTTTTATTTGTGTTGTCTTTGTCTGTTTTGGTATCAGGGTGATGGTGGCCTTGTAGAATGAGTTTGGAAGTGTTCCTTTCTCTGCAATATTTTAGAAAGTGTTTTCAAATGATAGGCATTAACTCTTCTCTATATGTTTGATAGAATTCTCCTGTGAAGCCATCTGGTCCTGGGCTTTTGTTTTTTGGGGGAGATTTTTGATCACAGCTTCAATTTCAGTGCTCATAATTGGGTTGTTCATAATTTCTATTTCTTCCTGGTTCAGTCTTGGAAGATTGAACTTTTCTAAGAATCTGTCCATTTCTTCCAGATTATCTATTTTATTGCCATATAGTTGTCCATAATAGTCTCTTATAATCCTTTGTATTTCTGCATTGTCTGCTGCAACCTCTGCTTTTTCATTTCTAATTTTGTTGATTTGATTCTTCTCTCTTTTTTTCTTGATGAGTCTGGCTAAAGGTTTGTCAATTTTGTTTATCTTCTCAAAGAATCAGCTTTTAGTTTTATTAATCTTTCCTATTGTTTCTTTCATTTCTTTTTCATTTATTTCTGCTCAGATCTTTATGATTTCCTTCCTTCTACTAATTTTGGGGTTTTTTTTTGTTCTTCTTTTCCCATTGTAAAGTTAGGTTGTCTATTCCATGTTTTTCTTGTTTCTTGAGGTAGGATTGTATTGCTATACACTTTCCTCTTAGATGCAGCTTTTGATGCCTCCCATAGATTTTGAGTTGTCATGTTTTAATTGTCATTTGTTTCTAGAAATTTTTTTATTTCCCTTTTGATTCAGTAAACTGTTGGTTATTTAGAAACATGTTGTTTAATCTCCATATGTTTGTATTTCTTACAGTTTTTTTCTTGTAATTGATATCTAGTCTCATAGCATTGTGGTCAGAGAAGATGCTTGATACACTTTCAATTTTCTTAAATATACTGAGGTTTGATTTGTGACCCAATATGTGGTCTATCCTCAAGAATGTTCCATGTGCACGTAAGAAGGTGTATTCTTCTGCATTTGGGTGGAATGTCCTGAAGATATCAGTGAGATCCATCTTATCTAATATATAATTTAAGACTTCTGTTTCATTATTAATTTTCTGTTTTGATGATCTGTCCATTGGTGTGAGTGGGGGGTTAAAGTCTCCTACTATTATTGTATTGCTGTCCATTTCTCCTTTTATGTCTGTTAGTGTCTGTCTTATGTATTGAGGTGTTCCTATGTTGGGTGCATAGATATTTACAATTGTTATGTTTTCCTCTTGGATTGATCCCTTGATCATTATGTAATGTCCTTCCTTATCTCTTGTAATATTGTTTATTTTAAGGTCTATTTTGTCTGATATGAGGACTGCTACTCCAGCTTTCTTTTACTTCCCATTTGCATGGAATATATTTTTCCATCTTCTCAATTCCAATCTATATGTGTCTTTAGGTCTGAAGTGGGTTTCTTGTAGACAGCACATATATGTGTCTTGTTTTTGTATCCATTCAGCCGTCTGGTTTGGTTGGAGCATTTAATCTGTTTACATTTAAAGTAACTATTGATATATATGTTCCTATTGCCATTTTTTAAATTGTTTGGGGTTGCTTTGTAGATCTTTTTTCTTCTCTTGTATTTCTTGACTACATAAGTCCCTGTAACCTTTGTGGTAAAGCTGATTTGGTGGTGCTGAACTCTCTTGACTTTTGCTTGTCTGAAAAGCTTTTTATTTCTCCATCAATTTTGAATGAGTTCTTCACCAGGTACAGTCATCTTGATTGTGGATTTTCCCCTTTCAGTACTTTGAATGTTTCCTACCATTCCCTTCTTGCCTGCAGAGTTTCTGCTGAAAGATCAGCTTTTAAGCATATGGGGTTTCCCTTGTATGCTATTTATTGCTTCTCCCTTGTTGCTTTTAATATTCTTTCTTTGTGTTTAGGCTTTGTTAGTTTGATTAGTATGTGTCTTGGTGGGCTTTTCCTTGGGTTTATTTTGTATGCAACTCTTTGTGCCCCTTGGACTTGATTGATTACTTCCTTTTCCATGTTGGGGAAATTTTCAACTGTAATCTCTTCAAAAACTTTCTCATACCCTTTATTTTTCGCTTCTTCTTCTAGGACCCCTATAATTTGAATGTTGGTGCATTGATATTATCCCAGAGCTGTCTGAAACTGTCCTCAGTTCTTTTCATTCTCTTTACTTTATTCTGCTCTTCAGAAGTTATTTACACCATTTTATCTTCCAGCTCACTGATTTGTTCTTCTGCTTCAGATATTCTGCTATTGATTCCTTCTAGAATATTTTTAATCTCAGCAATTGTGTTGTTTGTTTATGTATGTTTATTCTTTAATTCTTCTAGGTCTTTGTTAATTGATTCTTGCATTTTCTCCACTGTGTTTTCAAGGTTTTAGATCATCTTTGCTATCATTACTCTGAATTCTTTCTCAGGTAGTTTGCCTGTTTCCTCTTCATTTATTTGGACTCCTGTGTTTCTAGTTTGTTCCTTCATTTGTGTAGTATTTCTCTGAATTTTCTTTATTTTTTTTAACTTATTGTGTTTGAGGTCTCTTTTTCCCAGGTTTCAAGGAAAGTTGAACTCTCCCCTTGAAGAAGGTTGAACTATTTCTTCCTTTTGGTTTCTGCACTCCTAAGCTTTGTCCAGTGGTTTGTAGAAGCTTCGTGCAGTGTGATATTTGTGCTGAATTTTTCTTTGTTTTTCCTCTGATGGGCAAGGCTGAGTGAGGTGGTAATCCTGTCTGCTGATGATTGGGTTTGTATTTTTGTTTTGTTTGTTGTTTAGATGAGGCGTCCTGCACAGGATGCTACTAGTGGTTGGGTGATGCCATGTCTTGTGTTCAAGTGATTTCATTTGTGTGAGTTCTCACCATTTGACACTCCCTAGGGTTAGTTCTCTGGTAGTCTAGGGTCTTGGAGACAGTGCTCTGACCCCAAAGGCTCAGGACTTGATCTCTGGTCAGGAAAAAAGCCTCCACAAGTGGTTTGTTATAGCATTAAGTGAGATTAAAACAAATATCAAAAAATGAGAAACCAAAGGTGAACCCCAGGCAAATGGCTGTTACAAAATCAGGCAAATAATAATTAAAATAATGGAATATACACATATGCATATACACCCATGAGCAAAGTCAAACCGATCCAACAAAAATAAAGTACAGTAGATTCACCTGGTTAACAAAGGAAATCAAAAATTATATTCACCAGTTAAAAACAAAACTAACTAAAGCACAAACTGGAAAACAAAACTAAAGCAAGGTGCCAAGGTGGGAATGAAAACAAAACTAACAAATATGTTGAGAAGAAAGGAAAGAAAAAATAGATACGCAAAGTTAAACAGAGGTAGATGAAGAAGATTTATATACATTAAAGGTTAACTGCAAGGGGGAAAGAAGAGTAGGAAAGTAAACAAAAGAATAACTGTATAAAAATATAGTAGGTTTTAAAAATTAAAACTTAAAATTTTAAAAATGAGAAAAGAAAAAAAGGAAAAAGGAAAAAACAAAAACAAAAACAAAACTGCAGAACTGCAAAAGCCAACATAGAGGCAGAGGTTTATAACAGCAATAAGAAATGTGACTGAGAAAAGAAAAAAAAAAAAAAAACAACCTCAAAAGCTGAATTGTATTTCTTAGTGCCAATGAAATCAACAACTACAACAGGGGCTGGGGAATGGGAAAAAAAGAAAAGAAAATCCAAAAGAAGATACAGAGCAAGTCAAAACATAAGAATAATAAATGTTTTCCTTGAGTCACTGCTGTCAGAGTCATTTCCCTTGCTGGGAGTCACAGTCCACCTTGCCTCCCCAGGATGCCCTCCAACACTGTGCTGACCTCTGGACCTGCTGTGGGGGCAGCTCAGATTCTCATCTGGTCCTTCTCCTGTGTGTTCTTGCCTCCAATGTCCACAGCTATCAGAGCTAGTGTGTTTTCTTTTGTGGGAGCTCTCAATGGCCTTTTGTATGTTCCATAGACACAGAGTTTGACTAGTTGATTGTGCGGATTTAATCTGCAGCTTGTGCCCCTGGTGGGGAGGTTTGGGTCTTCTTCCTTAGCCACACTGCCCCTGGGTTCCAAATGTGGTTTTATTTCCACGTTTACCTGTGGGTTGTCCACCCAGGGCTTGCTCCTGAGGCTGCCCTGGAGGACTTGGGTTTGCCCCTGTGAGGGCCAGGTGTGGAGGTGGTGCAGCTGCTTGGGTCGTAGGGGTTCTGGCAGCACCAGGTACTCAGGGAGCTTGGCGGCCAGGGCAGCAGGGAACACAGTGCTCTAGAAGGGCATGGCAACCCATATTGGCCAATATGCTCCTATATTCTTGCTTGGAGAACCCCCCTCCCTGACAGAGAAGCCTGGCAGGCCACAGTCTATAGGGGCGCAGAGTCTGACATAACCGAAGTGACCCTGCGTGCACAGATGCAAGACTTATTTTGCCTGTGGCCTCTCTGCCCCAGTGAGGGTTGGGCGTGAAGGTGGCGCAGCTGCTTGGCTTGGGGGGACCCTGGCGGCGCCAAGTTGCAGGGACACGACTGCCTCCTCCGCAGGAGTCCTGGCCCCATCAGAGTCTTTTTTCGAGCCTCTTGTAGCTGGTGATCAGAAGGCCCTTTTGGCCAGTCTTTCTCTGTAGCTCCACCTGTTCAGGCACCTAGAGAGCTCCCTTGCCTGGGGTCCTGCTCTGTAGATTGGCACGTCAGGCATATAGAGGGGCGCCCTGGGTGGGGTCCTGCTCTGTAGATGGGCACGTTAGGCACATACAGGGGCGCCCTGGGTGGGGTCCTGCTCTGTAGATTGGCGCGTCAGGCACATAGAGGGGCACCCCCAGCTGGGGTCCTGCTCCTTAGTTTGGCGCATCAGTCACTGAAAGGGGCGCCCTGGGTGGGGTCCTGCTCTGGAGTTCAGCACCTCAGGCATTTGATGGGCCAGCCTCTCTGTTGTTCAGCTGCCCATGCTGGTGTGTGAGGGGAGAGAGGCTATGGTGATGGCGCCACCCCCTAGCATGACTCAGCAGTATGGCTTTGCTTCCATGGCTGCCGGGCTTTCCCCCACCAGCGATTTCCCACCACGATCTCCTCCCTCACATCCCCTCAATCCGTCTCTCCACAGTCAACAGCAGCCCTCGCCCTGGGGTTGCTCCACAATCCCTAAATTCCAGCTCCCAGCCACTGCCCCTTGCAGGGGATCAGTGTCCCTGTCCGGGGTATGCATGACGGCGGCAAGGACTGTCTGATTCTCATTCCATTTAGGCGGCCACAGGTCAGCTGTTTCCCTCTCAGACTTAAATGTCTCGCCTCTGACTCAGTCAGTTGCCCCACTGTGGGGATCAGACCCCTGCTTCAGGTTCCCCACCTGCTGAGGGCAGGTCCAATCCTGCTAACACTCGTGTTTTCCCCCTAGTTCCTTCGTCCTACTGAGTTTTGTGTGGTTCTATACATCCTTGTCTACTGGTCAGGTACTCTTGTTCACTCTCAGCTGGTGTTCTGCATGCACTTCTGTGTCTGAGGTGTGTTCCTGATGTATCCATGGAGAGAGACATACTCCATGTCTACCTACTCCTCTGCCATCTTGTTCTCTCTGGAATACATTCTTAAATAAACGTGCTTATGTTATACATCATTTTAATGTGCATTTCTCAATTTATGCTTTTTGTTAATGACATTACTTGCTGTCTATCTTATATTTATTTTAGACTATAGAAATGATGCTAGACAAAAAAAAAAAATTTTGAGCAATTTTTTAAAAATTCAAGCTCAAAATGGGCCTTAAAGCAGCAGAGACAACTCACAATATCAACAATGCATCTGGCCCGGGAACTGCTAACAAACATACAGTGCAGTGGTGAACCAAACAGTTTTGCAACGGAGATGAGAGCCTTGAAGTGTAGCAGCCAGCCATTGGCAGTTGACAAAGAGCAGCTGAGAGGATCATCAAAGCTGATCCTCTTACAACTACATGAGAAGTTGCATAGTACTCAATGTCAATCATTCTATGGTCATTCAGCATTGGAAAGGCAAGGAAGCTCGATATGTGGGTGCCTCATGAGCTGACTGAAAAATAAAAAAAAAAATCATTTTGAAGTGTCATCTTCTCTTATTCTGTGCAACAAAAATGATCCATTTCCCAACTGAATTTTGACGTGTGATGAATAGTGGATTTTATACAACAATCAGGGACAACCAGTTCAGTGTTTGGACTGAGAAGAAGCTCCAAAGCACTTCCCAAAGCCAAACTTGCACCAAAAAAAGTCATGGTCACTGTTTGGTCATCTGCTGCCTGTCTGATCCACTACAGCTTTCTGAATCCCAGTGAAACCATTACATCTGAGAAGTATGCTCAGCAAATCGATGACATGAACTGAAAACTGCAATGCCTGCAGCTGGCACTGGTCAACAGAAAGGGCCCAATTCTTCACAACAATGCCTGACTGCACATTGCACAACCAATGCTTCAAAAGTTGAATGAACTGGGCTAAGAAGTTTTGCCTCGTCCACCATATTCACCTGACTACCAAGCATCTTGACAACTTTTTGCAGGGAAAACACTTCCCAAACCAGCAGGAGGCAGAAAATGCTTTCCAAGAGTTCATCGAATCCCAAGTCCCAGAATATTTACACTATAGGAATACACAAACTTGTTTCTCATTGTCAAAATTGTGTTGATTGTAAAGGTTCCTATTTTGATTAAAAAGGAGATTAGTTATAAGGATTTAAAATTCATGGTCTGAAACCACAATTACTTTTGTACCAACCTAATAACTGGGAGATGACACTATTGATTTTGAAGCAACAAATGGTAAGGAAGAAAAGAGTGTAAACAGCAGTGCCATAGAGATTTAGAAGGAAGGAGCTCTCTGTGCGGTGGAGATTTGCAAGTAGCTCAAATTGTAAAGAATCTGCCTGCAGTGCCAGAGACAAGATCCCCTGGAGAAGGACATGGCAACCCACTCCAGGATTCTTGCCTGGAGAACCCCATAGACAGAGGAGCCTGGCGGGCTACAGTCCAGTTAGCTCACTGTGCAGTAGCGTGATCGAAGGAAAGGAAGGGGGCCTAACCTTGCATCAACAAGCGTTATGCTTGGAATCAAGACATGAGAAGTGTCTGGATATATAAATTAGAAAGAAGAGATAGGAAGTCTGCTAATAACTAACTTCTCAGTAAAGAGCAGATGAAAAACAGATGAGACTCTGACTAAAGAGGGACATGAACTTAGATGGGTGAACTCTCTTCTGTGATCATGGGGCATCTTTGAAGCTGCTGGAGCTGAAGCAGATGAAATTTAATCATAATTAGAAGAGACCAAATGTACAGGATGAATTAGTCATTAAAGATTAAAGTAGGAAAAATGTTGAAGGAGACCTTTCATCGGAGAGGGTTTGAACCAAGAGACTGGCCAGAATAAGAGGATACATAATATCAGGAGTCCTTGTGAAGTGATTATTATTGGGTCCTGGAGAAAACAGGAATCCTAGATTGACTGCATGAAATACAAGGAATGGTAGAGAAACTAAATAAACTAGTCCAAAGTCCCCACTTTACAATGGATAAGCTGTAGCTGATAAAAGAAATATATGGAATCTTCCATCTCTTAGTAGGAAGGCCTCCTCACCACCAGCCATGTTCCCACTGGATATTCATGTTAAAGTCAGAGAGAGCTTCAGGCTCAACCAGTGACCAGTCTAGTTTTTATAAGATCTTGGATGTGGTAAGAAGAAGAGTATAAAATTGACACAATTCCCTTTCTTTCAACATCTTTCACAGACAATTTCAGTGTTCTTTGATATTCCTTCACTATTGCTTAATTATTATGACAGTTCTTACCACAACACTTCAACTTTTCTACGTTTTTGTGTTAGACCATCTATAGTTTAGTTGGTATCATCTGAATATTTCCAAAGCAATCCTTTACAAAGTACAGAGGAATGTTTCTGAAAAATTCGTAAGGATTAAAAGTGCATTTAGGCTCATCCACCTCATCAGAACTGACTCAAATATGTTCCTTTTTATAGCTGAGTAGTATTGCATGGAGTATTGTATATGTACCATAACTTCCTTATCCATTTACATGTTTATGGATATCTAGATTGCTTCCATAGCTATTGTAAGTAGTGTGGCAACCCAAAGCCGTAACTCTGTAACAACCTAGAGGGGTAGGATGGGGAGGGAGGTGGAAGTGGGGTTCATGAGGGAGGGGACATATGTATACTTACGGCCAATTCATGTTACCATATGGCAGAAACCATCACAGAATTATAAACTAATTATCTTCTAATTAAAAATAAAAATTTAAAAAGTGCATTTAATTGAGATATAAGATTAAGAACATGAAAGTAGGAAAATATCGAACCATTTGGCTGGAAGTTAACAGTAGGCAAGTTGTCTTCTTAGATGTGTTGTGCTTATGACAAAGAGTTAAGTGGGAAAAACCCACATCATTCAGTGGGGTTCTCAGATACAAAATAATAGAGCAGAAGATACAAAAGAATAGAGCAGAAGATACAAAAGAATAGAGCTGTGACCTCCCAAACACCTGCTATGGTGAAGAAGGTCAGATAAAGTCATGTGACCCTCAGTGTTCTAGAATTTTCTAAGCACCCAGCAGTGGGAGGTGAAAGATTCCATGCACCTCACTCCACACACATACTTGTTCAAATCAACAAATATTTTTGGAATCCGGCGATCTGTAAAACAGTTGGTGAAGTGTCTTGGAAGATCTTGTGATTCACTGGAAAGGCCATGAGAGAGAAATATGTGCTTCCAGATTCTGAAATAATTAATGGGCAAAGAGCAAAAAAGGTGAGTGATGGTGTGTCTTTGTGTGACCAGGCAATTTTGAAATTGCTGCTTTTACTTTAAACCAATCATGCTCATAAGACTCTTAAAATTGAATAAGAAGAAAAATATTTTACATTCAGATACACAATATCTTCTCAGTGTTAAAACGAAACCATTTCTATGATATTTCATTAGCCTGCTTCATAAGAATGAAAGACTAGGGTCTTTCTTAATAAACTTGACTGTTTTATTAAGTAAGACTCCAGAATAGCTCAGGCAGTCCCCAGCAGAATCTTGCAGAGATGCATATAAACTAGGTGATCAAATGAATAGATGCTTTTAAAATTGGATTTCTCTTTGCCATCATATTTTACTTAATTTTTCATGGTTAATTTTCCTTCTCTCTTGCTGTCTCTCTCTCACACACACATACAGAGCAAAAAGGGTTTATGGTCTGTTAGCTTAGTCATGTGAAGAAAGATGGGAATGGCTGGTCTGGTTGGAAAAAGAAACTGCTGACACCCTCAAATACGGAAAAGCAAAATATCTAAGTGGTGAAAATGTAGTGGGCAGGGTGCAAAAATTCTTACAACTTTTTTGCAAGGTTTCAGGCAGCTATCTCTATATTCACAATGATATTTCTGTCTTGTCAGCATTTTTCCTTTATTTGTGTTGGACTTTATGACATATCTAAGAATAATAAATAATTTATAAGACGCAATAATGGCCTGGTACTTTTCTGGCAGATTTAAAAAAAAATTCTTTTCCAATAACTCATTTGATAAACTCTTGAGTTCTTTTCTCTAGAACATTTCACACAACAATGCCTTGTTTTAAGGGTTGTCTATCAATGAGCTGCAAAGCATTCATTATGCATTCAAAGCCTGCTTTTTGTCAATCGCTTTCTTGCCTCCTTTTATTTTTCCTGTTTAAGTGGCATTTTTCTGGGAGTAATCTGATTCTTTGGGATGTAAAATGAAATGATGCTAGGAAAAAAAATTAACTCTTTAGGCTCGTAGAGACAATTAGTCTTTCATAGCAATGATTACATTTCAAAATACACTTCCATTGAATACATGCTCTTGATCATTTGCCTACTCATCCCTACTCAGATGCATGAACACGCACACGCAGGGGTTGGACTGCTCTGCTGTGAAAAAGGAAAAATAAACAGCATTTTCCACATATATTCCTAAGAAATAATAATGTCTTCTTGTTCTATCAGAGATTTACTGAACATATATACTTAAGCGGCTGCCCTGGCCATTACCTGAAATCAATGCAGTGTGTGATGTCTATTCACTTTTATAAGCCTTAAGGATAATCTCAAAGCAGGCAACAGGGGATCCGAGAGGGTTCTCTATTCTTGATGACTTTCTGCCCTGCGGAGCGGGCAGCTCAGCCTCCTGCCTGAGCTACCTCGCACTGTCAGCACGTCTAGTGCCAGGGCATGTGTTTCTAGAAGTAGAATTCTAGGTACACGCAGTGGTGTGTATGTCTTGTCCTTTCCTGCACCTCTTTGTACCCCAGGATGTAAGTTTCAAGCTGGCCAACTGTTGTGTGGTTGTGGACCCATGGTTTTATACACATCTGAAGTAACTAGTCTTTTTGTGAATGAGAAGCTTCAGGCAAAGGATGAATGAAAACAGATAGGGATGGCAGGGCTTATTAAGGGGCGCAACTGCGCCTAAAGATGGACATGAACCCAGTGATAGCAGGGCGCTGGGAGGCTAACAGAGTCACTTCTGAGAACAAAATAACGCAGGAGGTGCAGGGAACAGGGGAATGGCACTCTTTAAACCGTCACGTGGAGTTTTTCAGAGATCAGAATATCATCTACTGAAAGCAAATGTTAGTTTCACTCCAGTCAGGCAAGCATGGAGAAAAGCTCTATACTTCTCTGGGGGGATGGAAATGTCTTTTTCTCACATTTAACCATGTACTCTCTCGTGGACACATGTGAACCCTCTAGCCTGGATTTAGAAGTTTGGGCCTGTATACTAGTTTCTCCATTCAAAGATGCTCTTTGTTCTAAGACGTGCTATTGATGAATAACTGCTTTTTCCCCAACACAGTCCAGAAGTAACCCAATGCAAGAAGTATCAATAATGTAAGAAGTAATCAACATAATGTAAGAGGTATTTCAGAAACCTTATAATTAAAAAATGTGCTTATCTACCATGTGTAAAATAGATAGCTAGTGGGAAGCTGCTACAGTGAATAGGGAGCTCATCTCAGGGCTCTGCAATGGCCTAAAGAGGTGGAATTGGGTGGAGGGGAAGGAGTCTCAAGAAGAAGAGATATATGCATACACACGGCTGATTCACTTCATTGCACAGCAGAAAGTAACACAGCATTGTAAAGCGACTATTCTATATTTTAAAATTATATATATAAAAAGGGAAGTGCTACAGAGCCCAGAAAATAAAATAAAATAAAATACAAGTGTGCTTCTTGTTAATCTCCAGATACAGAATTTTAACTAGAATGCACTATATTCATGACATGGATCCTTATTCACTCACATAGGCATGCATGCATACACTGAGGCGTTTCTATAGGTAAGCCATGCTCTGACTGTTGGGAGTGATTCAAAAATAAATTAAACTTGATCTCCTTTTCTCATATACCTTATGGTTTAGAAAAAGACCATATATTCTGTTCAGTCCCAAAGTGGAGATGATAAGTACCCAAGTGTGGCTGAGGAAAAAAAAATAAGCTTGAGAAATAAATACTATGTTTTGGGTATTTATCTCAGAGAGTCGTTGCTTCAAGACTGACTAGGGAGGGAAGGGGTTTGGATAAGGAAAATTTTCCTAGAGAAAGTGGCATTTTCCCCTGCCTCTTGAATGATGAGTAAGAGTTGTATACAACTTTTTCAACTTAATGGTTCAAATCATCTTTAAAAATTAATCTTTTCAAATTCTGGTGCATTACATGTTTCAGCCTAAACTTTCACTTATCACTGACTCTGTTCACAGTTTACACTTCTGTTGTTGGCACTGGGCTTCATTTTTATCACCCTATCATATCATTAGACTAGTTTTGAACCAGCGTTCTTTAAACTCAAATGTACTGAATACCTGGGTGTGTTAACACAGTGCTCTGGGTAACTGCTATGTGACAAAATCCATATATGACTCCTGTTCTTCAAAAAAACACTACCTTGACTAGGAATTTTGATTGTGAATTAAAAATGTAACTAAAGACACAAGATAATGTCCTAATAAGAACTAGGAGAATTGGGGAAAACAGTAAATGCCCTAGGAAGGGAGGGGAGGGAGAGAGAAGTTCGTATTTTCTGGAAAACAATATCTCACAGACTGTATTTTGTTTAAAAAAAGAAAAGGGAAAAGGTAGAGAAGTATCAGAACCTCCTCGAAGGAGACAGGGTAGAAGCCAAAGCACAGAGGAGGGGATTTTCAGTGGCTGGGATGTCAGTTGATCATCTGGGTTCAAGATATGTTCATGCTGAGGTGTTTATGATGAGAATTAAACAAAGATCAATGCTTTGTATTGAGCCTTTGCTTTTTTGTCAGGAATAGTGCGAGGCCCTGGAGAAAGAAACATTACTGATATACTAACCTCAAATCTGTGGGGAATGACTGCCCAGTCAATAGATAATATTGATATCTTAGGAACTGATATTATCTTAGGGAGTATCAATATCTAAGGTATCAACATCTTAGTAAGAAGAGGGTAACCTATTGACAAAGAGGACCTTCTGAGGGTCTTGGGTCTGGGAAGATGTTTGCAAAGCAACATGATTGAGAGCAGAGAAATGAATGCCAGATGTCAGGGAACAGCTAGGAGACTCATGCAAAATCTATTTGTAATGTTCATTTCTGTTCCTGTCCATTAAAATATGAATATTAACATATGACTAAGATAGTCTGTATATAGAATTATAACAAAATACTACTTTTAAGTTAAACAACAAGCTTAATGGTCTGTTTTCAGCAGATAACTATTATTTATAAACCGACCTGAGTCAAGCTTACTCTTGGGGGATACATTTTCCGTATTTTTGGCTGACATTTCTAGGTCCCTGAGCAGATCTTATTAGCTTGGTGATTTTAATCTCTGCCTTTTAAAAATGAAGGTCTTTGGCTCAGAATTTCTTCAGTTGATTTATACTCTCCTTATCCTTTTCATCATGCTGCTATCTCCCCCAGTGATATTAAAGAGTGATTATTGGGCTTGATCAACACCACAGGCTCCTTTTTGATATAACAGTTGAAGATACATAGGTTTTACTGATCAATTTAAAATTCCTTGTAAACTGTATTTATATGCTGAGCTCTTGAAACAGAATAAGCAATTCTTAACCTTGAAAAGAGATGGATGCCTCTGTGTTTTCTGTCATTTTAGGCAATATTACTTCTAGTATTTATTGGCCCAACTAAAGTTCATGTAGGACCTAAAAGGAAGCTCTGGAAATGGCATTATCTGTTATTTCCTCTGTCTTCTTTTCTGTGTTACAAACTCCTAGTTTACAAATGAACTGACATTTATATTAATCAGCTCTCTAAAGCAAACATAGCTGAAGAAGGGCTAATATATCATCCCAAAATTGCTACCTAAGTTCTAATTCCACAATCTTTATTGCTGCTGAAGATAAATGGCTTAAAGGAAAAAGGAAATGTGAGGTTTTCAGTGGTCTGATAACTGTGGGAAAGAAAACATTCTGCATTTTGAGATACATTCTAAAATTTTTAAATGATTCCGATGAACCAATAAAAATTAGGCTTTATAAAAATGCATATTTACCATTTTCCCCAAGAGGTTATTTTAGATTAATGCAACATTAATAAGCCTCAGTTTTGCTCCTGGAATGGTTCCAGAACTCCTTGCCCAAGTCTAAGAATGTAAGCAACTGTATAGCAATGACCAAAATACTTACTGCCAGAATCGGATGAAATCCAAAGACTTAAATAGGCTTCTTAAAAAATAGCATTAAATTTGAATGGTTTTTCACATGGTGGAATAGCACAGCTGTAAGATAAAAAGCCTTCTGACAGGGTCTGAGGAATGTGAGCTTATACCTACAGATCATAATGCAGGTAGGGCATGCAGTAGACTGGTCTTCAATCTTTTATAGCCCTGAAACTTGGGGCTGTCTAATGATGTTAAAGCAAGATGCTTAATGCTGTCCATCAGCCTCTGAAACATCCCCCATAATTAAATTTCAAGGCTGTACTCCATAGCTCACTGGAATACATATTAGGGTTGAAAAGGTCTCATTGATATGAATGGCATAAGTCATCTAGATGCCCAGGGAGAGATGCCACCTTAAATATCATCGTTTGATTAACTCTGAAAGAAATGCATCTACTAGGAAGCAGTGAAGGGCTTCCTGAAGTGCTACCTGAAGGTCTATGGAGAAGGTGGTGCCTTTGATGAAAAATTATAAAGAGTAAATCTCAAGAGCAAAACAGAGATGGTATTGTAAATACAAGTTCTGGGGAGAAAACAAGAAAGAATATTGCCAGACTTTAGGAATGCACTGCCATTTCTACCAAGGTTTCCAAGCCTTCCTCTAGATTCTACCAGGAGAAACTATGGTTTTATAAGAAAGTGAAAGAGTTCATCGCTCAGCTGTGTCCAACTCTTTGCGATCCCATAGACTGTAGCCCACCAGGCCCCTCTGTCCATGGAATTCTCTAGGCAAGAACACTGGAGTGGGTTGCTATTTCCTTCTCCAGGGGATCCTTCCGACCCGGGAACCAAACCCAGGTCTTCTGCATTGCAGGCAGATTCTTTATCATCTTAGCCACCAGGGAAGCCACCAAGTACCACCTCATTCAAAAGACCACTTCCTGCTAAAGCTAAAGTTTCAATCTAGCTTCAACTGAAACTGCTTCAGTTCCTTTTAAGCAGAAAAAAAACAGGATCATTGTGAAGACAACATGTAGATTAGTAAGAGTCTTTATTGGAGCTTCAGCAGCACCATTATTTTTCGCAACTGTTTGAACTTGAACAATTTCTATTACCTACATGAGTTTCATTCTATATTTGGAGGAAGGCATAGTATCCGTACCCCTCTTTAGAATCAAACTTTGTAAATGACAGTGTTATGTCCATTGAGAATTGTTACTATTCAGAATCAGTTTGTACATAAAGCAGTTCATTTTTGTTGGGAAACTATTAACTATAGATATTAGGAATATCAATAAGAAGAATTGATGCTTTTGAGCTGTGATGTTGGAGAAGACTCATGAGAGTCCCTTGGACTGCAAGGAGATCCAACCAGTTCATCCGAAAGGAGATCAATCCTGGGTGTTCATTGGAAGGACTGGTGTTGAAGCTGAAACTCCAATACTTTGGCCACCTGATGTGAAGAGCTGACTCATTGAAAAGACTCTGATGCTGGGAAAGATTGAGGGCAGGAAGAGAAGGGAACGACAGAGGATGAGATGGTTGGATGGCATCACTGACTCAATGGACATGGGTTTGGGTGGACTCTGGGAGTTGGTGATGGACAGGGAGGCCTGGCGTGCTGTGGTTCATGGGGTTGCAAAGAGTTAGACACGATTGAGCGACTGAACTGAACTGAACTGAGTAAACAAAGAACTTGATCTTCAACTTTGACAAGTGTTCCTAAAGATAGTGTACTTACTCATTCTCCATTGGTGGATACGTCCTGTTACACGACCTTGGGAGTCTCTCTGGAACCCAGGGACCCTGTGTCTGAAATTTGTAGTATTTGCCACCAGATGGCGCTGTGTAGCAAGTAAACACGCAGTGCCTCTGTCTCCAGTAAGGAGTTGCCTCTGCTCCTTTCGGCACAGGATAAAATAATTCATGGAAAAGTACTCCTGATGGTTACTTGCAAATGTGCACGATATTTTTAAAGCAATATAAGTAGGCTATTGATAATAACATGTAAACAACCGATATCTAATGCTGTATATATGTGTGTCTTATCCATCTTTCTGTGACTTTACGGGAGTGAGTATTTCTGTGGCTAGCTCAGTGCCCAGCTTCTCAAGGGTGTCTGCCTTGAGTAGAAGTAATTATCTACAACCAAGATAATCTTGAGTGATCATAATGCAGATCTGTACTACGTAGTGTTTGTTGAGTTTTGTTCTTGTTTTCACCTTAGAAGTGCAAATATTTCCCCCATGCCTGCTTTAAGGCTTGCTGCTCACAGTGCTCCTCCAAAGCCTTCGATAATATTACGTATCTTTTGAATTCTCTGTACGCGGCAGCAAACACGGTGCCAACAGGAGGTGGACAGCATTTTTAAAAACTAAAAACAGCTGCCCCAGATTCTTTCCTGTCCACCTCACAATTTTGGCCCTGTCACATCTTTCTTACCTTTCAAATCTCTTCCATTATTTGCTGCTGTTTTTCCTTGGATTGTGCCCTGTTTCTTAGGTAAATCTTAGGTCTTTTCTGGTTCTCCTTTCCTAGCTAAACTCCATCAGCATTGCGGAAGCTAAGAGGTAGTCTTGGATTCTTCCAACAATGGTATATTTTTGTCCCTAATAAGCGGTCCATGTAGTTACAGGTAACAAGTACTTATAAAAATCCAAGTGGTTGAATGTTATGGTTAAGAGAGATTAATTAAGTCTTGAAGTCATCTGGAAGTGCATTTTTCCCACACTGATGAATCTCACCAATCCTGATATTGATCAGGAGTCAACTCTTTCTGGACCACGTAAGCTGCAGAGATCCCCCTTCTTCTGGATTCTATGAAATGCTGCTCTACAAGATTCAACATCCTTTGATATGCATATGTTTCAGAAAAGCTAGTTTAGTTTATCAAATACTAAGATATAGAGTTCTTATAAAATAAAGTACCCAGGGGCAGCAGTTCAGCAATTCACTTGGAAAACTCTTTCATGAACCCAGTTCTCCTTCTACCGGCTCAACAGCAGATGTGGTAACTTGAGCCACTCTCTTGGATTATAAGGTGGTCTTCAGAAAGGCAGCTACTTCAAGCAGGGAAAGCAAATAACAGGAGCCTGGGTTCCAGACACATGGTGGAGAATCCTATCTGCCTCTGACTCTCTGTCTAGATTTTATAGGAGAGAAATGAACCTCAATCCAGTTGCAGTGGCTTGAACTAGGGCTCTCACGTCCACATCCTAATCCGTGTAACCTGTGAATGGAAGTGTGTGGGGAGAAATAGTCTTTGCAAATATATTTAGGTTAAGGATCGCAAGATGAGATCATCTTGAACAGCCCGGGTAGGCCTAAATTCAATTTTAAGTGTCTTCTTTGCAGACGCATAGGAGAGACACACACACGGAGGAAGGGAAGGCTCAGACACACAGAAGGGAAGGGGCAGAAATTGGAACAATCCAGTTGCAAGGAAGGCTGAAGGCCACCAGAAGTTGGAAGAAGTAGGAAAGAGATCTCTGCTGGAGCCTCTAGAGGGAGCACGGCCCTGCCAACATCTTGATTTTGGACCTCTGGCCTCCAGAACTGAGAGAGAATAAAATTCTGTTGTTTTTTTGTTAGGCCATGAAGTATGTGACAATTTTGTGCAGCAGTGCTAGGAAACACATACCCTTCTTTATGCTGCTCTATTTTTAGTTTTCTGTCATTCATAAAGTAACCTAATTCTAAACAACCTTTTCCCCAACTGCATTATAAACATCTTAAAATCAAAGATTGCCGCTTATAATTGTTTATATCTCTCCTGTGCACAAGAAAAGAAAGTGTGTGTGCATGTGTTAATATTAGTGACACTGTTACCTTTTGCATTTTTACCAATTTATAAGGGAATTCTTATAAATTCTTCCAAGGTTTGAAGAATTTCAGGAAGAGGTATTATTAATGATCATTAGTACTGCCTAGAAAAACATGTAAGTTTAGCAAAAATGGGTGAAAGGAAAGTAAAACTTAGAGTGATGTATAAAGTTTTGGATATTCTAATATTTTGATATCTATTACAAGGTTTGGCTTACACTCGGAATGGAGTGGACATTTCTCTCCCCCTCACCAGCACTAAATAAAGACCCCGCAGGTTGCCTGTTGGGCTTACGTTTAACCTGCTACCCAAGTTAACTGGTTTTCTTCCAGTTTTAGCATCTTGAATACTTCCTCAGTTTCCTATCGTGCTCATTTGTGGTTTATTTCACTTGAATGCTAACACACACACACATGCATATGTGTGGGTGTGAGTATATATATATATATATATACACATATATATATATATGTAGTTAAGAAAGATCAATTATATATATACTGTGCTGTGTTTAGTCGGTCAATCATGTCTGATTCTTTGTGATCCCATGCAATGTAGCCGTCAGGCTCCTCTGTCCATGGGGATTCTCCAGGCAAGAATACTGGAGTGGGTTACCATGCCCTCCTCCAGGGGATCTTCCCAACCCAAGGATTGAACCCAGGTCTCCCGCATTGCAGGCAGATTCTTTACCAGCTGAGCCACCAAGGAAGCCCAAGAATACTGGGGTGGGTTACCATGCCCTCCTCTAGAGTGTCTTCCTGACCCAGGAGTCAAACAGGGGTCTCCTGTATTGTAGACGAATTCTTTACCAGCTGACCTACCAGGGAAGCACACACATATATGTTATATATATATATATATGTTTTCACCATAGTCCTTAATCAGATATAGAATTAATCAATTAGAACAACTTGATTGTTTTCAGAATTGAGGATTATGAGGATCACATTAACTAGAAGGAACATTAAAATATTTGTCTTAGATTTAAATCTTATTAAGCTATTGAGAGGTATGTGTTCCATGGAAAGTAAATTCTTGAGTCAGGGTCTCAATTTCTATCTATGTATGGAGAAAAGTACATATACTCACAACCACAGAAATACACATTTGTACACATGAAATGCACAAATTCTCATATAAGTATGTACTATATGTATTTTCTATTAACCAGATACTTTCCATAAATACGTTATTGCATTCTTCCCTCTAAACTCTAAAAGGCAGGCACACACCTTCTCCAGGGAAAACACAGAGTGTTTAAGTTATTTGTCCATGGTTGCACCAGTTAGTACTAGAAGCAGGATTCAATCCCAGATGCAACTAACTCCAAAGCATGATGCTGCAAATTTATTCTTAAAACTTTCTCTTAGAAAACTTTCCTGATCCATCATTTTGTATAAAGATAAGCTATGGCAGACTTGATATTACTAGATAATTCCTGGCTTTTCTACTCTACATTGATTCTTTATCACTGTCCTGTTTCACATTTTATCCATTTAATTGTCTATGCAAATTCTTGGGGTTTATCCTATCACTACTTTTCCCACATTAAAAAATGTAGAATGTAAAATTTAATGGATGTTACCTAATGCTTGCGATGTTATTTTTTACATTTATTTTATTTAAGTATAGTTAATCTGCAGTATGTTAACTTCTTCTGTGCAGCACAGTGATTTACTTATACATACATGTGCTTCTGGTTTTATTATTTTTACTGATTTTTAAGTGAAGGATAGTTGCTTTACAGTGTCGTGTTGGTTTCTGCTGCGTAACAATGTGAATCAGCTGTAAGTACACCTGCATCCCTTCCCTCCTGAGTATCCCTCCCGCTGCCCCAGACCCCACTGAGCCGTCATCACAGAGCACCAAGATGAGCTCCCTGTGTAGCTTCCCACTAGCTATGTTTTAAGATAGCCAGTGTACATTTGTCAATAGATACATGCTAGTGTGTACATGTCAATGCTACTTGATTTTCAACATAGACAACAATTAGCTTACATTTGTGTTTTATAATATATTTTACTTTGAAGACTATCTGGTCATTTAATATCTATCAAAGATGGAATACTGATCTAACAACTCCCTTCCAAGATTACTTTTCATGATGACAGGATGAAACCTGTGAGCCATAATTTTCTCAAAGTGGATCATTCTTGCAGTGCTCAAGATTTTATTTCAAAGAAAAATGCTGCTTAATTCAATCTCCACCCATGAATCTCCAAATTGCCTACATCTAGGAGCAGCCAGATACCTAGGAACTTCTATAAAATTAGATTCACCTTTTCTAGGAGTGGAGAAGAAGTTCTGTGGTGGACAAAAAGTTATGGCAAATATTTTGGATGTCTCTTTCCCTTGGGAGCACCTCTGTTGGGCCCTTCAGAAAGTCCACATTATCAAATGCCAGCTTCTTGAAACTTTACAGGAAAAGTACACAGACAACACTCAAGCACTTTGCATAAATAAAATGTTGAAAGGTTTAAACCTATTAAAAAGTAAAATGGAAATTAATAACAAGATGAATTCACTCAATGACTGGCTATTCCTAAACAGCCCAAGGTAGTTTATGGGAAGGGTGAATATTTGTCTGTAAAACAGAGTTCTCTCTGCCCTAGCGCCAGCCAGTCTTCTGAAGGACTCTTCAAGGGGTGCATTCATTCTTGAAGGCATTAGAAACTCATTTCATACCCTAAAATGGACTAATTATTTTCTAAAAGCAATGCTACAACCCACCTAAGAAGTCTTTCATACCAAATCCCACAGTTTAAACTAATTAAATTCTGCATTATTTAGTTGAATGTACATCATTAAAGTTGTTTTTCTTCCTTGGGGTTGTGCTGAATTCAAATAATAACAATGCCTTGTATTTGTAAAGAACTTATAAAGCTTTTACCCTTTATTCTGCTGCTTGATGCCCGGAACAAGGCTACAGAGGTGCCCGTATGGATGATAACTCCTCAAATGGAGGCAAATAGGAGGCAGGTGTGTCTTCCTCCCCATCGTCAGTGGAGGGGCAGGAGGGATACTGCGGTCAAGAGGCAACACTTGCCGTGTGCCAGGCACCACCGTGGCCCTAAGGACTACCAAGAGGAACAGGGGAGGGAGTGGAGGAGTCAGAGACTGAGATTAATACCTACACATTGATATGTACAAAATACACTGATATTGTTGGTTGATGTTATTACTATTGATTACTATTGATGTTATTACTATTGATATTATGTATAAAATAGGAAACTAACGAGAACCTACTATATACGAAAGGGAGCTCTACTTTATGCATGCTGGTGACGTGAATGGGAAGGAAGTCCAACGGAAGGGGATGTAAGTACATGCAGGGCTGATCCATTCTGCTGTACATCAGAAACTAACATAGCATTGTATGTAAAGCAACTATACTCCAATAAAAATCAATTTAAAAAAAAGAAAAGAATT
The DNA here is from genome assembly GCF_019320065.1 of Cervus canadensis. Lineage (NCBI taxonomy): Eukaryota > Metazoa > Chordata > Mammalia > Artiodactyla > Cervidae > Cervus > Cervus canadensis. Next base: position 67,771,521 of record NC_057386.1, read on the forward strand.
CATTTGATCCTCAAATCCTGAGAGGTGGTCACTGTTGTTTTCCACATTTTATAGATGAGAAAGGTAAGTGGGAAAGGCGCTGAGTACCTAGATGGATGCCATGCATGGGAGGTTGTGGAGATGGAGAGTTTTGACTCTTAACCACTGTGTTTCACCGCCATAGGAGTGATCCCCTTGGTGGGACACAGATCACTGCTGTGTTTGTGAAGTACTGTGGGCAGATGGGGAGTGGGCACAGTATTGTTACTCCCGGTGTAGAGATCAGAGCACAGAGGCTCAGAGTGTGATTGCAGTCACACAGCTGGAAGCTAAACCAGGTCACATATATTCTTGCTACTGTATCATTTCTACTTTTCTCTCCTTGATCATCTACAAACCATCACTTTTATTGTTTTGTTTCTGGTGCTTTCACTTTTAAGTCCTATTCAGCTCATTATGGCCCAGATACAATACACTGGATTGTATTCTGTGTGGCTGGGACACCAGAGTGGCTCAAGATCCCTCAGCATAGAACCGCATTCTTCATTCTTTCCAAGTACATTAGAATAGATCCAATGCTAGGACTTCAAAGCCTCTCTCATTTGACACTATCTTTAAGTCAGTTTGATGTTGCCTGGGAACCAGCAATGATGATCACTTTCTAAAAATAAACTGAAAATTTTAAAAATGAGTTTAGCAAATTGTTTCTTAATATTTCTATTTTAAAATGGATTTTTAAAAAATTCCCCAATAAATTCAGCAATGAGAACCTCTACTGCCCAGAATCTGTCACTGGGTTTCAGGGGCCATGTTCTAAGATGCTTTGAGTTTGCCTTTGAGTCTCCTTGTCTGCACATTTTCACAGTCATACAATGAATTCCATAGGCCACTTCTATTTAATGTATGGAGACCTGCACTCAAAACTATGTAAGGTAAATGACAATTATATTTGGTGAAAAGTTACTGTAGTACAAATTTTCTCTAGCCAACCAAAAAGCTGACCAGTGTCCTGGCCTTCTGGCATGTTCTTCTCCCAAATGAGGGTCACAGTACTTCTATACACATGCCCATTAGCAAAGAATCACAGCACAAAGGAAAATGAGAATTTAGACTTCAGAATGACTTTCAATAAAGACTTAGTAATTCTATCATTTGTCACTGGCCTGGCTTAACTGATGAATGATGGTCTGTAGGTAGCAAGTTTCAATGTATAAAGGGCAAAGACTACATTCAACATTCAATGCTTTGTTGTTGTTGTTGTTGTTTTCCCCTCTGCAGCAAAATGTGAATAGAGACCAACAGCGGCTGATTTCAAAGTCCCAATTCTCAAAGGGAAGCAAAGACAGAATTCCTTTTCCCCAGTTATCAGCTTAGACCAGCAAGAAGACACTGAAGATATGGCCTGGGGCCGCTTCATGTTATGGGGGAGATATCTCAAAACACAACTCGGAACAGAGTCTGGGCCACCAGGGTGGGAAGGGGCCCTGGTCCTCTCACTCTTTTGCTGTTGCTGTTGTTCAGTCGCTGTGTCCAAGTCTTTACAACCCCATGGAATACAGTAAGCCAGGCTTTCCTATCCTTCACCGTCTTCTAGAGTTTGCTCAAGTTCATGTCCACTGAGTCGATGATGTTGTCTAACCATCTCATCCTCTGCCACCCTCCTCTCCTTTTGCCTTCAATCTTTCCAAGCATCAGGGTCTTTTGCAATGAGTCAGCTCTTTTCATCAGGGGACCAAAGTACTGGAGCTTCAGCATCAGTCCTTCCAGTGAATATTCAGGGTTGATTTCCTTTAGGATTGACTGGTTGTATCTCCTTGCAGTCCAAGGGACATTCAAGGGTCTTCTCCAGAACCACAGTTCAAAAGCATTGATTCTTCAGTGCTCAGCCTTTTTTATGGTCCAACTCTCACATCCATCCATACCTGACTACTGGAAAAACCATAGGTTTGACTATACAGATTTTTGTTGGCAAAGTGATGTCTCTGCTTTTTAATATGGTGTCTAGGTTTGTCATAGCTTTTCTTCCAAGGAACAAGTGTCTTTTAATTTCATGGCTGCAGTCACCTTCTGCATTGTTTTTGGAGCCCAAGAAAGTAAAATCTCTCATTCTATGACATACTGAATCTAATGTTAGCCCCTGTTCCTCCTGTCAGAGGAGGATAAAAAGTTAACAAGAGTTATTTCTCTGGAATCTTGCAGATACACTCTGTATTGGGGTAAGCAGATGTAGGACGATGAGGAAGCAAAAGCAAACTGTGAGCACAGACACTATTTTGGAGGGCTTTTGCTATAAGGGGGAGCACATGTATGGGCAAGAGCTAGGGGGTGTCCCTAGGGGGAAATGAGGTTTGCTTGTTTTATTTTGTAGTTTACCTGGGAAGTAATACAACTTGTTTATTTGCTGATAACATTAGACTGGAAGAGATGAGAGAGAGAGGTGATTTTAAAAAAAAGGACCAAAAGCTTTGAGGAGGATTGTGGCACAGTGGTAAATAATCCTCCTGCAATGTACGAGGTGCAAGAGACATGAGTTTGACCCCTGGGTTGGGGAGATTCTCAGGAGGAGGAAACAGCAACCCGCTCCAGTGTTCTTGCCTGGACAATTCCATGGACAGAGGAGTCTGGTGGGCACTTGCCTAATTTTTATTCTATCCTACTTCTTTTTCTTCTTGACTGCTTCCCTTTTTCTTTGATGCTGGAGGACTCAAGCCTTGACCAATCTCCCTTCACTGGATTGCTTCCTTTCTTCCCTTTTCTGCTCCCCTGTGTATTCCCCTGTTCCTTTAGCATCCATGTACCCAGTCCGGGTTGGTAACGACACTTGTGCAGAAATGAGAAGTTTAAAGAAAAGAGAGTTTATTCAGTTTCAGCATGTCACACTGGGTGACTCCAGGGCAGAGGCCAGCTGTGACATGGCATCTGGAGATCCAGGCAGCTCAAGTATCACGATTTCCTAACATACATACCGAGCCAACATTATTGAGGAAAATCAGAACTCCAATTATTACCCACTGTTTCTGACTGACTGACAGCAAGACTGTCAACCCACACTCTGTCCAATGGACCCCAAGTGTTTTACAAACTTAAGAGTAGCTTTTCAAGAAACATACACTTTGGTATATTTTCCTTCAGATCTTCTGTATGCTAGGATTCACATATTGGTTAGAAATCCTGTGTTTCATCAGTGAATACACACACAATACAGCAAAAAGATAACATGAGTACCCAGTTCTGCTTTATTTTTTCAGGTAAGGGTGGATTGATTTATCATGCAATTTCACATCCATTTTTGCAATTATTAAACACCACATTTATACTTAATGAGTATCGAAAGAAATATAAGGACCTAAGAAGTCTCATTATAAAGAATGCACAGATAGTGAGCTGATTTTAATTTTAGTTATAGTTTTCCAAACTGTGTATTCACACCTTCTTCAGTGATGCTCACTTGTCACAAAATCGATTCATTAGAATTTCATTATCCATTACCTACCTTCTGAAGCCTATATAAATTAGCTCTAAAATAGTCAAAAGGCTTGAAGTCACGAAGAAGAGGATAAAGAAACCACAAGACAGAATATCCCTGAACAGCGTTAGAGTTTCCCTGGTGGCTGAAATGGTAAAGAAGCTGCCTGCAATGCAGGAGACCTGGTTTGATCCCTGACTCAGAAAAATCCCTTGGAGAAGAGAATGGCTCCCCACGGCAGTATTCTTGCCTGGAGAATCCCATGGAAAGAGGAGGCTGGTGGGCTACAGTCCATAGGGCTGCAAAGAGTCAGACATGACTGAGCGACTAACACTTTTTCACTTCACTTTTGAAGGGTTGAGGATGCTCTGTGACCTGAGCCCAGTTTAGGGGAGGGGAAGCTTCTCTGTATCTGACATATCCACTCCAGTGGAATAACAAGACATCCATTGAAGGTTTGGATAATAGGAACAAAGCTAGTATTGTCTAAGCTCTGTGGTCTTGAGGTTGGGAAATAGGATGAGATGAAATATGGCCTTTCTTGGTGAGATTTCAAAAGAGTAAAAGTACTTTTCATACAACCCAGAGGCAGCCTGGTGTGTTGGTAGGGCATGGATTTTAGACACAGACCTCTTAGTCTTACACATCAACCTTGCCACTCATCAGCTGTGTGACCTTAAGCTATTTCATTAACCTGTCTGTGCTTAATTTTCATTTTCTGTAAAATGAGGATGAGAATGGTACCTACTCTATAGGGTTATTATAAAGGTTAAGGAATTAACAGAGGATTTTTCAAAACTCATGCTATTGGTATTTTTGGCTAGATTAATTTTTAGTTCATGGAGAGGGGCAGTCCTGTGCATTACAGAATATTTAGCATCATCTCTGTTTTTACCCACTAAATGATGCGATAATTGTTGTTGTTTAGTCACTAAGTCATGTCTGACTCTTCTGCAATCCCATGTACTATAGCCCACCAGGATACTCTGTCCATTGGGTTTCCCAGGCAAGAATACTGGAGTGGGTTGCCATGACCTCCTCCAGGGGATCTTCCCAACTCAGAGATTTAACCCGTGTCTCTTGCATCTCAAGTAGATTTTTTACTCATGGACCACCTGGTAAGCTATCCCCTCTCAAATTAAGACAATTGAAATTATTTCCACACATTGTCCTTGGTTGAGAATCACTTTTACCATTTGTAAAATTCTTAGAGTGGTGCTCCACATACAGTAATTGCTACACAGATATTTGTCAAATAAAGCTACTAATAAGCTGACAGCAACATTCAAAAGTAAATGATAAAAATAAGGCATAGGGGTGCACTAAATATAAGCAACAGGTAGAAAAAGTAAGGTGTTGGTCTACTTCAGTTAATGCATTTCACCCTTAACAAATGGTAAAGACATGATTTACGTAGAAACAATATTCTAAGGATCAATCTCTCAAACCTATGACTGCTATTAGCATTGGAACTTCTCTTAAAGTCACCACAGCCCTTGGTTCATTTCTCCCACACTCCTTCTCCTCCAGCGAGGTGCCTACCTGCTGTATCATCCACCTTGCCTTGGTGAATGTCCCTTTTTCATTCAACAGCTCACTCTTTGAATACATTGCACTTCCTCTCCTGTGTAAGGTCACTTGTTCCCACTCTTTGTAAGTAAATGTAGAATCTCCAAATCTAGTGTCTCAGGGGCAAAGAAGCTCCCCAGAAGTGGCAGAAGTAGGGACAGGGTGGACCATGGGAAACTGAAAAGGCATGTCGGTCGGAAGGGACCACCGTTGAGCTCCAGCCCCTAGTAACATGGGAGATAAGGACTCTGAATCCAGGTCTTCTCCCTAGAACCTAGTGAATTTGTGGGACAGAGCTTCATAGTGCATAGAGCAAAGAACTGAGTATTTCCAGCATTCTTTTTTCATTGACTTTTCAGAGAATTGTAGACTTGACACCAATGTGTTTTGAAACTTCGAAGCAACTGTATGGGAAAAAGATAATTCTAGTACTGTTTCCCATATGCCCATGTAGTCATGAGAAAATAACTTAGGATTAAGTGACGCTTAACTAATGCTTAAAACCTAAAACTCAGTGAAACCAGCGTATTGACATGCAGTGACACATTGCTAGCTTTGATACAATCAATTTTTTATAATCAATAGTTTTACTTTGGATTTGGGGGAAGGGGCATTGATTTAGAAACTACATTAAACTACATCACAGAATTTTAAATAATAAAGGTGTAGCTTGCATAACAGTCTTTCACTAGAAGGAGCTCCATTAATTTTGACTAGATTGATAGTAACTAATTGTGCCGAACTGATTGTTAAATAAAGCCAAAACAAGCAATTCAGTTACACTGTGGCTGATTAGGCTTTGTCATTCATACGTGATCTCATAGTCAGTAACTCCGGCCAGGCATTCTCCACTTGCCACCCAGCAATTCCTTAACCTTGCAATTGTCTCATTCCATGCACCTCAGTCTCAAAGAGAGAATAAGATAACCTCCATTGTTTTGATAACATTTATTGAGCATATACTAGATGCCAAACATTGTACTCTACACTTCATTTATATTATTTTTAAATCTCACAACTTGTGAGATAAACATTATAATTGAATAACCTATAAAGGAAAAATCTGAAAAGCATAGATATATGTGTATGTAAAACTGAATCACTTTGCTGTGTATTTGAAACTAGCACAACTTTGTAAATCAATTATACCTCAATAAAAGATAATCAATTAATTAAAAAATTGTACAAGGAAGGAAATTTAAGCTTAGAGAGGTTAATTATCTTGCCCCATGCTATTTTCTGCTAAGTTGTGGGAATTATTCTTAAGTCAAAATGTTTTCTACTATACAAAACAAAATTCCTTCTTAAAGTTAGAATAAACACAATGATGGAATATTACTAAAAAAAGAGAAAAGATGAAATGCTAGGGGCATGTGTGTTTATATATATTTAATTTATATATACATATTTATTTGTCAGCTACATAAAAGCAAACACATAGGACTTCCCTGATGGTCCAGTGGTTTAGAACTCCACCTTCCAATGCAGGGGTGAGGGTTTGATCTCTGGTGGGGCAGCTAAGATCCCACATGCCTTGCAGCCAAAAAACCAAGACATGAAAACAAAAACACTATTGTAACAAAATTCAATAAAGACTTAAAAAAATGGTACACATATAAAAAAAAAAAAAGAAAAGAAAAGGCTAAAATAGGGGAAAAAAAAAAAAGAAACACCTGTGACGATTGAACAGAAAAGCTCAGAGTTACTACCATCATATAAAATAGACAGACAGAACACAATAATAACATCTAACTCCATCCAAGAACAGGTAGTCTAGAAGTAAACAAAATAGAAGCCCCGGCTCATAGCACTTATGTTTTAGTGAGGGAACAAAGCAGTGCCAGAAAAATTGAAGAAGAAGATCTAAACTTACGGAAGTTACAGTCAATCTCTTCAGTCAAATTTTCTGAGAATGTAGCCAGTTGAAGGAAGGATAGGATTGGATGCTGAAATTAGAACCAGGCTTTATTTGTAATTTAACCTCAACAAAGTAAGTGCTTAATCACTCAGTCATGTCTGACTCTTTTTGATTGTGACCCTATGGACTGTAGCCCGTCAGGCTCCTCTGTCCATGGGATTTTTTAGGCAAGGATACTGGAGTGGGTTGCCATTCCCTTCTGCAGGGGATCTTCCCGACCCAGGGATCAAATCAGCCTCTCCTGTGTCTCCTCCATTGCAGGTAGATTCTTCACCTGCTGAGCCATGGGGGAAGCCCTTCCACAGTTATCTCTCAGTGATTTAATGATTAGTAAAGATTCATTCTATTATTTTTATAAATCAGTGCTTAAATAATGAGACAACTGAATATTTCTCTTAGGATTCTGGTACACAGAATGAATGCATTAAATTTCGAAGCACTCCTTACATTATAACACCTTAGCAAGAATCAACCTCTTCTAAAGGCTAAAGGAAAAGTAAAAACATAGAGGCAAATACAGACATAATTGCAACAAAAGGGAGTAAAAGGAAAAATATGTAGACATACAAACACATTTAGTTGGTTTACGGGCAAAGAATAATTCCCAGCTTATACAGAAACAACACAAATTGGAGTGTCCTCAGTCTATGATTTTGAAAATTGATGGTCCTCTGTAAGGCTTCTGCTTGATTCTATTTTAAACTTTATGGACTTCTTAACCTCCCTATGGTGACATATGATTGCCAGTGGAATGGTGCCCACTAGAACAAAAAAAAGTGACACAATCACTTCTATCCATCTCAATAATCTGGTTACTTTCAAACCTAATTATGAGCAACTAAATGTCAGCTCTGTTAAACATTTCACTCCAGTGCATTGTAATTACTGTTCATTTTTGTAAAGAGAAAGGGAAGAGAAAATGAATTGTGGGTTCCTGGTAGTCTATGGGAGGAAAGACATGTAAAGTTTTATGAATATTCATGAATTGAGTTTGACTAATTGAAATTCTTTATATTCTGAAATTAGGTTAAAATATACCCTTTTAAAGAATATACATAATACTCTGGGTTCTATGGGTTTTTGAAAGAAAAAAGTGAAGGGAATTTGAAGTAATGAATACACTATAAATGACCCTCCTTTTAGGTATATTTGGTTTTAAAATTTGAGTCCTTAATTCAAGGGAGTGTATCAATAAAAAACGTCAATAGAAAACAAACTTATGATGACCAAAGGGGAAAGGGAAGTAGGGGGAAGGATAAATTAAGAGTTTGGGAGTAACGTACGCTCACTATTGTATACAAAATAGATAACCAACAACCACCTACTATATAGCACAAGGAACGCTACTTAATATTGTGTAATAATACATACAAATCTGAAAAGGAATATATATATATATATATATATATATATATATATATATGTATATATATTCTGCACATCTGTGTACGCCTGAAACTAACACCATGCTTAAATCAACTCTACTTCAATAAAAAGTAAGCAACTTTTAGAAAAGAATAAACACAGACAAAAATATTCCATGCTTGTCTTCAATTCAAGTACATTTCAGTGCATAATTTTATTAGAGATTCAACCAACAGCTTTGCCAAGTGATTTTAAATCTTAGTACATTTATGTTTTGCATATAGGGTTATTGTTATCAATGTATGGCATAAACCACTGCAATATTGTAAAGTAATTAGCCTCCAACAAATAAAAATAAATGGAAAAAATAATAATAGTAATTACACTTTAGAAATAAAGTAAGTTAATATAATAGATAAATAAATAAATCTTAGTACATTTAGTCAGTGATCTGGGGGCTAGTCGAAAGACCAAAACTTATAACACCACCCTGCTGTTTATCAAAGAGGCACTAGATGAAACTGATTGATTGAGGGCCTGAGATCTTGGGGAAGGACAGGAAATTAAAAACAGAAAGGGAATAGGAGAAATAGATATGGGTAGAAAATATGGTGAAGCTATAGGAGACTTGTGTTGCTAACTCTACTCCCAAAAGTTACAATATTTCAATAGTATTGAAAAGCACATCTATTGCCTATCAGATAATGAAGCATTATAATCATGTCCATTATCCATAAATAAACCTTTTTGTTTTAGGATTTAAGTATCTGTCTGTCTTCCCCTAGGAGATGGGGGACAGGGACCATGTCTTCTTCATCTTTATGTTTTGAGTGTTTTTCTGTAAGTGCTTTAATATGTGTTAGTTTCAGGAATGAGTTAACTCAGCCGTACGTCTTCTGCCCTTTGCATGGAGTGCTGAGAAAACACAGGAGCGTGGCTTCCTAAGTCATAAACGAACCATCAGCCTCCCAGCCCACACGAAAGACATCATCTCCCAAGGGGCCTCCTTCAGTTTCAGAAGGATTCTTTGGAAGGTATCTGAGAAAAAAAACCCTCCAGAGTTGCTCTTGCATTGGAGGACCACATTATGAAGAAATGAAGGAGGAGTAATCTGTTTCAGACCCAACTAGACAATATATTCAAAACTGAGTTCAAAGAAATACACACATCTGCAGGGATTCTGCATTAGAAAATGTAATTTATTGGTCTTTGTTCATTTGACTGGGCCTCTATACAGAGATCCTTGCATCCCATGTCTTGTCTCTTTGTGACTCCTGCCAGTAGTTTTCAAACCTAATACAAAACACAAACGTAGGTCAAATGTATTTACAAGGTGATGCATGGGTCATCAAAGTCCAGAAAGTGTAGATAAGTCACAACTGAGGACAAACTGAGATCATACTTGAATAGTAGAAGACATCAAATCTGACCATGACACATCATGAAAAAAAGGGGGGAAAAAGAGAGTGAGGGTAGCTCTGGCCTCAAAGCCAGCTGGCAGTGGACAAGGAAAACCGGGCAAAATTCCTTGAATCTTGGGTTGCTCTGATGGAATTTTTTCTCCCACAGATGCACTTTCTTGAATATTAAAAAGGAATCTGTTTCTCATGGCAGAGTTGAAGTGGTCTCTGGCACCCTCTACATCACAGGATCAATGTAAGCAATAAGGTAGACTAAAGTGCTCACTCAGATGTGCATGAAAAAATTAAGTGTAGTTATTTCTACCATTTTTATCACTGAAATATAGGAACAACATTAGAGTCCCTACACAAAAGTTAAATTTTGAGAATCATAGCATGTAAGGCTAGAGTTAAGGTTTATTATAAATTTCCTTCATGCCTACCAATTTCTTTTCATTAAGTTCACTCTCTGTATCATTGAGAAAAGGGAAAAAAGCTTAACTCAAGTAAATTGAACATGATGCCAATATATTCAGTTCAGTTCAGTTCAGTTCAGTCGCTCAGTTGTGTCCAACTCTTTGAGAACCCATGAATTGCAGCACGCCAGACCTCCCTGTCCATCACAAACTCCCGGAGTTTACCCAAACATATGTCCATCGAGTAGGTGATGCCATCCAGCCATCTCATCCTCTGTCGTCCCCTTTACCTCCTGCCCCCAATCCCTCCTAGCATCAGGGTCTTCTCAAATGAGTCAACTCTTTCCATGAGGTGGCCAAAGTATTGGAGTTTCAGCTTCAGCATCAGTCCTTCCTATGAGCACCCAGGACTGATCTGCTTTAGGATGGACTGGTTGGATCTCCTTGCAGTCCAAGGGACCCTCAAGAGTCTTCTCCAACACCACAGTTCAAAAGCATCAATTCTTCTGTGCTCAGCTTTCTTTATAGTCCAACTCTCACATCCATACATGACCACTGGAAAAACCATAGCCTTGACTAGACAGACTTTTGTTGGCAAAGTAATGTCTCTGCTTTTTAATATGCTATCTAGGATGGTCATAACTTTCCATCCAAGGAGCAAGAGTCTTTTAATTTCATGGCTGCAGTCACCATCCAATGTATTAGGTTGGTGCAAACATAATTGCAGTTTTGGACTGTGAATTTTAAATCATTATAAGAAGGCTCAAACACATCTTTATTAATCAAAATAGGAAACTTTACAATCAACACATTTTTGCCAATGAGAAATAAGTTTGATAAACAAACTTATTTTTGTTTGTGCTTTGGGAATCAAACTTTGGAAAGCACTTTTTGTCTCCTGCTGGTTGTGGGAGCATTTTCCCTGCAAAATGTTGTCAAGATGCTTGAAGAAGTGGTAGCTGGCTGGTGAGAGGTCAGGTGAATAAGATGGATGAGGCAAAACTTAGCGGCCCAGTTTGGTCAACTTTCGAAGCACTGGCTGTGAAAAGTGAAGTAGGACATTATCATGGAGAAGAATTGGGCTCAATCTGTTGACCAATGCTGGCTTCAGGCATTGCAATTTTTGGTGCTTCTCACTGATTTGTTGAGCACACTTCTCAGGTGTAATGATTTCATAGGGATTCAAAAAGCTGTAGCAGATCAGACAGGCCGCAGACTGCCAAATAATGATCATGACCTTTCTTTGGTACAAGTTTGGCTTTGGGATGTGCTTTGGAGCTTTTTCTCAGCTCAACCATTAAGCTGATCATTGCCATTTGTATAAAACCCACTCTTTGTCACACATGGCAATCTGACTGAGAAATTGATTGCTGTTGTTGTGCAGAATAAGAGAAGACGACTTCAAAGCGATGAATTTTTTTATTTTTGGTCAGCTCCTGAGGTACCCACTTATCAAGCTTTTCCATCTTTCCAATTTTCTTCAAATGCTGAATGAACATTGAATGGTCAACACTGAGGTCTTCAGCAACTTCTCATATAGTCGTAAGAGGATACAGCTTTGATGATCCTCTCAGTTGGTCTTTGTCAACTTCCGATGGCCGGCCCCTACACTCCTCATCTTCAAGGCTCTTATCTCCTTTGCAAAACTTCTTGAACTACCACTGCACTCTACATTCAGCAGTTAGCAGTTCCTGAGCCAAATGCATAGTTGATGTTGCAAGTTGTCTCCACTGCTTTACGACCCATTTTGAACTCAAATAAGGAAATCACTTGAATTTGCCTTTTATCTAACATCATTTCCATAGTCTAAAATAAATATAAAATAAATAGCAACTAATGTCATTAACCAAAATAACATAAACTGAGAAATGTGCATTAAAATGATGTATAACCTTACCACATTTATTTAAGAATGTGTTCCAATATCAAATGGAAAATTTCAATATGCTAAACCACAGTTACTTTTGCACCAACCAAATAGACTCCAGCTTTTGGGCAAAGAAGTGGTCTATAAAGAGGCAAATTTTTAATGTTCTGGAAACGAAGTGGCCTATACCTTCCAAATACATCACACCTGGCTTCCTAAATAACATCACTTAGATACATTTTTTGGATGCATCAAGAAATCTTCCCGTGAGTAAGCCTCAAAGTGAAGTGAAGTTGCTCGGTCATGTCCGACCCTTTGCAACCCCATGGACTCTAGCCTACCAGGCTCCTCTGTCCATAGGATTCTCCAGGCAAGAGTACTGGAGTGGGTTGCCATTTCCTTTTCCAGGGGATCTTCCCAACCCAGGGATTGAACCTGGGTCTTCTGCATTGCAGGCAGACGCTTTGCCATCTAAGCCACCAGGAAGCCCCGTGAGTAAGCCTTAGAGAATATTAAATAGAAAGATGGCTGCCCTAAGGAGGACTTTGAGACACAATCACTGCAGAGATGAAGCGATGCAGGATGCCGCACTCCTGAGATAGTCGCGGCAGGACCCTTGAGTACCTCTTCTGTGAGCTCACGGAGCAGGAAGGCTCTGGGCAGGGAGAGAGATTGCCGCACAAAGATAAAAGAAATGCAACACAATGAAGAGAGGGAGATACCTACAGAAAAACAACAGAAACTGGGGAAGAAGGATGGAGACTAATTTTTAGTTATTTCTTATCATAAACCTGACACTATGCCACTCATTGTTCAAATGCCATCTGCTGAAATGCTAATAACACACATCATCATTAGTGGAGAGTTTACTATGTCCCAGGCACGAAGTTAATAGCTTTGCATACCTTATCTTTCTGAATCCTCCCAACAGCTCTCTTGCATATGAGGAAACTATTTAGAGAGTGCAAGTATCTTTGCACTATGCAAGAAGTAAGTGATGCAAATGATGCAAGTGATGTCAGGTCTTTGACTAAAAAGTAGATGATGCTTCTGCACAGTGTCTTCCTATGTGGCCAAGAGGCAGAGTCACATGAAATAGATGAACACTGAAACTAGTGGGAGCCAACAAAAACTCACGATCAGTACTTTAGAACAAGCATTGTGCACACCAGCAGAGATAACTCTATCTTCCAAAGAGTTCTCCATTAAAAGGGTCAGTGACCTGCCTCTATATGCCTATTTTGTCTAGCATATGAATTCCCAATTGGTCCTAATTCTCCTAATTGGTCTCCATCCGGCTTTGCTTCCTGCAGGACCTCAGCTTTGAGTCAACTCTAGAATGCTTCCTTGGACTCATTCTGAGTCAGCACATTTTTCCTCACCCATGCTGCTTGTTATCCACAACATGCACTCACAGGATGTCTGGCCAGGTTTAGAGATACAACTCGTGAATGCAGAGTAGGTTGGTTTTTCTCTGAGTCCATTTTCCTGGTTTCTAAGGGGAAAGAGTCCATGCTTTTGGCCTTATTAGCTCCACACCAACTGAGCTCACTGACCCAGATAAATATTGTCTGTCTGACATGTGCTTGAGAATAATAAATATGCAAATCTATAGACTCTGCTCTCAAGGATTGGTATTCATGGAGAGAATCAGAGATTATAATAAGCCCTAATGCCCGATAGTTCCAGATTTTCTCCAAATATCGTTCTTGCTTGCCTTTTGCCTATACTGTAGGATTTATTTTCTCTGGTTTAAAGATTCTAATAATGGTTTGGTGAAGCTAAGGTTAAAATTAGTTTGCATTTCCTGCCCACACAGCAACTGATGGCAGGGAATTTATCCTGGGAGCGTGCTGCACAGTAGGAGAAGCTGGCTCAGGGTGCCCCAGGGAATCTGGGAAATGGAAAATGCCTGCGATGATAATTGAAAGGCAACCATAGATCACTGTGATCGCAAAAAGATCCTCTTTCTGTCCAAACGCAGGGCAAGAAGGACTAGAAGATAGGAGTTCACGACTATAGGGGAAAAGAAGGGAGAATAGATTATTACATAAAATGCTGATGGTGTGGTCACCACAGGGAATAGATGTTTAGTGAAAAAGATGGCAATGGGCCAATCTTCTTTAAAAGAAAAAAAATCCCACTATTGTTACAGACTTTCCATAAACAATATTTTTTCTTAGAGTAGCTTATTCAACAGAAAGCATACAATGTCATTTTTCTTCTTGCCTTATGAGACTTCTAATTCATTTATTTTACTCATGACAATTTGTAACTTAAGAAAAATTAGAATGCTTCTAATTAACCTGCTTTGTTCACCATTCAAAGGACATTGCTGCCAAGACCTTCATTTTGACTTAATAATGAAACCATTGAAGTTGCAGGAATAATGCAAGGAATTAAAAATGCAAAGAATGCTACCAAGAGTGATTTGCTTCCATTGGAATGTTTTTGTGTAGGGCCTGGATAACCACTTGAAATATATTTGTGTCTAGGTAATTTTGTAATACTTTTTCCCTTTTAGAAGAAATGCATTTCTCTTTGTTAAGAAAGGGATGCTATGAATGCTAAAATTTGTATTTCCAAGCTCAGAATGCTAACATACCATACCAAAATTATAAAAAGAATAAGTCATCAGATATTTCAGAGTTGCTCAGCATGTCAGACCGCAAGAGCCTCAGTCACCAGAAACTAAAATCCATTTTAATGGCCCTTTTCATTTGATGTAAAATCTGGTGTTGTGAAGCTGTTTAGCAGGTAGGAGACCACAGGATGTGGTTCTCCAGCTGTTGTATTGCTAATCATAAAGCAGCTGAGAAACAGACTCTGGGCGAAGGTTCTTTATCTTGACAACTTTATGAGCAACTAATCTCAACCTAAAACACTATACAACCCGCTATTACAGAGACAAAAAGGGTTTAAACTGTTGGAGGCAGCACTTTCCTCCCCAGTACATTAAGTTCTTTTTGGTTAACAATAACTTAGCCAGCAAGTTTATGCGGTTCCATGCGTCTCTTTGGGCTGCCCAGGGGCCTCTAGTGGTCAAGAACTGGCCTGGTGATACAGGAGACGTAAGACACATGGGTTCTGTCCCTGGGTCTGGAAGATTCCCTGGAGAAGGGAATGGCTACCCACTCCAGTATACTTGCTTGGAGAATCCCATGGACAGAGGAGCCTGACGGGCTACCGTCCATGGGGTTGCAAAGAGTCAGACACTACTGAAGTGACTTAGCATCGCGTACATGCATTTCTCTGGTAAATAATCCACCTGCCAATGTAGGAGATACAGGAGACCCAGGTTTGATCCCTGGGTCGGGAAGATCCCCTGAAGAAGGAAATGGCAACCACTCGAGTTTTCTTGCCTGGAGAATTCCCTGGACAGAGGAGCCTGGAGGGCTACAGCCCATAGGGTCACAAAGAGTGAGTCATGACTGAGTTATGCATGCATGCCTGCAGTCTTTACTTGTGTGATGTTGGTAGATCTAGAAAGACCTAGTCTCTGCATAGTCAGTGGCCAGGGACAGTATTTGTTCCTTTGTGACTCAAGAAGGACTTCATAAAGGATTACCAGCAAATGGCTTGCAAATTGCTGTGGGATAAAGTGGTGTGGTCTTCTTTTCTTTCTGGTGATCTCTTTCAAATGACTGTCACATTTGCAGAGTCCCCCTGGAAGGACCAAGGTGGGCTATTGGGCAGTGCTCAAGCTGAGAACTCTGAGCTAGACCACGTTGGTTCCTGTTCCAGAGATAGAGTAGGGCATGCAACTTTTCACTTTAGAAGTCAAGGAATGGCTTCTGTCGATCTGCACAGATGACCAACTGGATGAAGCACTCACCTCTAGTGATCTGCTGGAAATGAAGCAGACCCCTTCTCCACACACCAAACATAGGGCAGCGCATAGGTGAGGACAGAGAGGAGGCTGAGCTGGCCAATGCAGCCCATGACCCGCAAGCAAACTATAGGCTCCAGTATCCTGAGCTGCCAAGGCTGCTTCCTCAGGGTGCAGGTGTTGCTTGTTGGGACCATGGAGGGGCAGGGAAAAATGCTTTCCCTCAGCTCCTACTTGCAAATATCCCAGTAGCCTTTTACTCCAGCAGCAAGGCATAGTCGGTGATATCAACAGGTAAGAGTTCAAAATCATCAGGAACAATGTTGCAGGGAAGAGCCAATTCTGAATCCATGTTGGATCTTTCTTTTACTTTCACTTTTGCTTCCCGTTGCTTTTGTTCACTAAAACAATACTGTTTATACACAATTGCCTGCCTCAGGCAAACTTGCCCCTCTGCCTAATTTTAAACCAAAGTGCGTTTGTTCAGGACCCTGTTTGCCTTCTAGGTGGCACCAATGGCATTAAGAAAAAAAACCTGCCTGCCAATGCAGGAGGCATAAGAGATGGAGGTTTGAATCCTGGATTAGGAAGATCCCCTAGAGGAGGGCATGGGCACCCACTCTAGCATTCTTTCCTGGAAAATTCCACGGACAGAGGATCCTGGTGGGCTACAGTCCTTAGGGTCGCACATAGTCGGACACGACTGAAGTGTCTGAGCATGCACACGTCCACTGACCACCTGTGCATGGCTGCAGGAAGGAAGAATTTAACACATCCCCTCCCCAAGGCTTGTTTGCAAGAGTTATGGGCTTTTTGCTTTGCTTCCTCACCTCTGCCCTATCTTTGTTCAATAAAAGAACCTGGCATGCAGATCCCGATAAGATGGTTATTTTGAGACATTATTCTGCATCTTCTCAGTCAGCCAGCTTTCCCAACAAAGTATTTCTTGCCTCAACACCTGTTCTCTGATTCATTGGTCTGTCCTGCGATGAGCAGAGGGATCTTGGACTCAGTAACAACAAGGTGTTGTTTAAAGAAATGGTTTAACAATTTAAAGGGTATGTTGAGTTCAACATATGTATCATGCACGTTTGGGATTTAGCTGTTAAGAAAACTTGATGAGCAATGGGATGAGTGAAATAGCAGACTATCATTTTCATGTAACAGAAAGTTCAGAGTTTGGCATTTCAGGGCTGGTTTGATTGTTCAAAGTTCTTATCAAAGACCTGGGCTCCTTCTAACTTTCTATTTCTTTTTGGTTGCAAGATGGCTATTGAACTTATGAGACATGGTGTTTTTGTCCCAGGAGGAAGAAGGTGGATAGACAAAAGCAAAAGGATAAAGGATGAAAGTCTTCTTTTTTGTGAAGTTCTGCATTTCTGTTTGAGAATGAAAGCTCTTCTTAGGAACTTGTGCTTCTACCTCCCTGATCAGGATTATTTCACAGAATTATGTCACTGCTGTTGGGAAGGAAAGTTGAGAATTCAAGTATTTAGTTAATATCTATCATATATATTATAGAGGAAGATGAAAAATTAAAGGGTTGCAATGATTGCTAAATGAACTGGACTCAAAATACAGGCCAAACTGAGACTATCAAGCATAGAGCATTAAAAGCAACCTATCATGATAAGGGGACCAAGTAAGACAAAATAGAAACTGGTTAATCCCAAGAAGACTTAATGATCTTGCTTTACTTAAAGCAGATACTTCATGAAACAAACATATTGTACCATAATAATAATCTGTAGCAGTATATATAAATGTGACCTAAGCAAGTCTCAATTCATAGTTTCTTTTTGTAATTTAGATACCGTCTCCCCTTGCTAAATTATTTCTGCTTGTTTGTTCTCTGTTGTTCTTATAATCATACGCCATCCTAAATACATAGCATCATACCTTGAGTTCTCTGTGAAGGATTACAAAATTTCTAGTACAGTAAATTCAGATTTGAACACGATTCACATGCAGCACTCACAGATGAACGAGGTTTGTCTGGAAATCTACAAAGGCATCATTGATCAATTTACTGAAGCTGAGATTGTATTATACTTGTAAGGGTATAAGTATATCTCATCCCAGAGCTACATACAGAAATACAAAGCACATAAGACAGAGTAGAACAGCAGATACTGGAAATTAGTGGGCATATTCACTAGAGAGGGGCAAGTACCATGCTGTTTGTGGGAAGAGACAGATTCAGTTACAAGCAATTTGCAGAATCCAGTTCAGCGTTCCATAGAGCAGTAGCTGTCTTGAAGAACTACTGGATAAACACCAGCAGAGACTTTTAGGTATTGTTAGAAATGCAAACTTAGTCCTGCCTTGGGGTAGGGGTTTAGAGAAGGACTCCAGACTTAACAGAAAGTTTAGCAAGAGCTAAATATTTGTTGTCTCTTAAGTGAGCAGAAGATGCTATTAACAAAAGGAACTTGGGTAAAAGCTTTGAAACTTGGTATCAGTGACAAAGCCAAAGCTTAATTACACTGTGCTGAGCAAAAATTAGAAAGCGACCACTATTATTGGTCACTGGCAGCAATTTCCCATGACCATGGGATTAAATCTCCTTGAATTTCCCTAAACAACCTGGGCAGCATATTAGAATCACTTGGGTCTTTTTTTTTTTTGGAAGCTCAAACCAGCTAAGTCAGAATTTCTGAGGGAGGTTCTCAGGCTTTGGTAATTTTAAGAAGCTTACAAATTGGTTCCAATGTGCTGCCATGGTTGAACACAACTGCCCTAGGACCCTCTAGGTGGGAATCAGTTACCTCATTTGGGGAATTTCAATACTATGGAGGCAGGACATTATTGCAAGGAATTAAATGACTATAGTTTTATCATCTGTAAACTGGAAAGAATGATAGTACCTTCCTGATAATGAGCCAGAGATAGTAAATAAAGAACTCTTAGAGGAGTTTTGGGCACAAAATATATATTCAATAATTGTTCGTCAGTCCCTTCTTATGATAATGTAAGATCCACAGGAGTGGGGATGATTTACAATTACCACTAAGTCCATCATAAAATGCAATCAACAAAGAAAAAATATTTGTTAAATAAACAGATGTGCATTTCAATCTTAGGGAATTAAAAATGAGAGTGAAGTGTATTCTCAAACTTCCACTATCACTGAGGTGGAGTAAAGATTGCTGAGTTCAAGCTCATAAAACCTGTTTTTTGTGCTTCTTAAAAAAATTTTGTCTATTACTGTATGGGCAGCTCGGCGGTAAAGAATCTGCCTGCAATGCAGGAGATGCAGGTTTTATCCCTGGGTTGAGAAGATCCACTAGAGGAGGGCATGGCAACCCACTCTAGTATTCTTGTCTGGAGAATTCTGTGGACAGAGGAGCCTGGTAGGCTACAGTCCACGGGGTTGCAAAGAGCCGGACATGACCAAAGCAACTGAGCTCACACATACTGTCAATGCAGTAGACACTAGTCACATTTGGATACTGAATATTGAAATGTGGCTAGTCCAATTTGAAATGTGCAGGGAGTCTAAAATACAAAAAAGATTTTGGAGGCTTAGTTTGAAAAAAAAAAAGAATGTGTACTATCTGATTAATAATTGTATTTGAAATGATACTATTTTGGACATTGGATTGAATAAAATAGATTATTAAAATATTCCCTCTGTTTCTTCTCCTTTGTGATAAATATGGTAGCACAGAATTGTAAGGTTTCTGTTGTGTTTGATTACTGTGACCCAGGGAGTGATTATCAGAAAGACAATGAAATCAGCAAGACCCTGATACCTTGAGACAGAGTGGCCCAGTTTTAACTGGACATCAGTAATAAGGGAAGAACAGGCAAAAGGTATGAAGACACTTAGGCCAAAAGGATTAAGTTTTATGAAGTCAGTTATCCGTCTCAGCAAACCCCTTACCTTGAAAATAGTTTTCATCTGACTCAAGTCTAGTGCTTCCATAGCTAACTGTGTGCTATCAATTCCAGGTCTTTGGCAAGGAATTATTGACTGCATATTGTTTCTCTGAAACTTCTACATCAACACTGTTACTTCGACAGCTGTGTTTCTTATTCTGTTTATAACCATGGTAATATTCTTCACGAAACTTGCTTTTCACTATCTAAAGATTTTTGCTAAATGACATTTTGCCAATATATTAGATGTATTGATATATTATCAACAAAACTTCCCCCTTCTGTCCAAGCACTTAAAGTGCCAGGAACTTTTTCATTGGATTACTGATAAAGTGTGTGTGTGTGTGTGTGTGTGAAAGAGAGAGAGAGAAACAGAGTGTGTGCCTTGTATACTGCACAGGAGGATGAAAAATCAAATAGAGCATTGTCTGATTCATTATTTCCTTGAACTCTTTTGTCATTACACATTTTAAGCTTTAAAGTTAGTATT
Organism: Cervus canadensis; assembly: GCF_019320065.1. Taxonomy (NCBI): domain Eukaryota; kingdom Metazoa; phylum Chordata; class Mammalia; order Artiodactyla; family Cervidae; genus Cervus; species Cervus canadensis. The sequence goes on from NC_057386.1 coordinate 67,791,702, forward strand.
CAATTAACTGAGTGGAGGAAATGATCACATGATTTAAAAATCACAGTATCTTAGACTCTAATAAAAATAAGCTGTGAAAATTCATTTTGAAAAGAACCTGCTTCTCCCTCCATCTCTACATTTTAGGTAACAGAAAAAGAAACAAAGTATTAATAACATTCTAATGCACAACAACAACAAAGAGAGACAACATATCATTATCCATCTGCAATAGAATTATTCATGCTGGAAGACTTTCACGTTGAGGCATATATCCACCTCTCTGTTCATTCTGTTCATGGCCAAGAAGCTCCATGCATTCTTAAGTACTTGAAACTTGCTGTCAAAGAGTTTTTTAGAGTAAGCCAATAATTTTATGTGCTTTGAAATACAAGTGATGAACCTGGGAACTCAGATTATTTTCTTCATTGTGCAGTAGACATCTATGATTTTAGACTAAAGAGTAAACTGAAATAACTTTGTGGCCTTATATCCTGAAAGATATACTATTGATTAACCCAATTTTTAACTGGCTCTGTTTGCTAAAAGCACACTCTTCAGTTTAAGTCACATCTTATTTACCATTCCTTCTCTGTTTTCTCCGAGGAATTTGGATCTTATACCAAGCCCAAAAACTACTCCATAAAAATTTGACAGTACCACACTGTGAAGGAGAGTGAAACTAGGACCTAGGTAAGAACCCAGCTGAGGGCTGAACTTAAGATACTGTGGGTGGGGCAGGGAAAGGGGGCAGATTCTACAAATATTAAAAGATATAGCTATGTTCTATTTCTACTAGTAAGGTAGACTGGATACTCTGAAAAAAAAAAAAAAACATACTTCAGAAAATTACTAATAACTTGGGCAAAATTAAAACTTTTTTAAATATAAAATTTTAGTACACAACAGAGGTAGGAAAAAAAAGGTTGGAATCAACAGAGGTCAAAAAATGAAGTGAAAGATGGAACTCTGGGAGGTAAGCCAGTGCCTAAGTCACTCTGATGATGCTTGCCAAACCCTGGTGACCTTGAGTTTTAATTTCATTGGGTACAGCATGTGGGAGAAACAGCATGCAGCCTACAGCCGCACACTACTATGGAGTCTAATAACAACTCCCTTACAGAAACCTCAGTCCCAAACGTTATGTGGGCAGTGTCAGGTTGCCTAGCAGAAGTGGATACAAGGATCAATCTTCTATTGATTATGTTATCAGAAGAACATGAAAAATTCTCCTTGGAGATATTACAACACAATACTCCTATCATGTGAGTCTATAGCACAAATTCATGCCAACACATGCAAAGTGAATCCAGATTAGTGGTGCTCCTAGGAATGAGCAGAAACAAACTCAACTTCTCTCTAGAAAATGCACCTCAGACTAGGCCTCAAAGAATTTTATAAACAAAATGTTCCAAGGAACACAAGTTCAGAGTTAAAAGTCATGAAAACAAACAATCATATAAAATTATCTATGATAATTTTAATTTTAAATTGTAAGACAGAAAAAAATTAAATAGCATTAATAAATTTGAAATAATAAAAGAGATTAAGTATAGAAACAAAGAAGAAGGGCATATAAACTTTTTGAGGAAATTTGGAAAACAATCAGAAAGAGCTTCTATTGACAAAAGCAGCAATTATAATTTTAAACTTAATGGGTAGGTTAAATTATATATCAAACTCAGTTAAAACGGGAATTAAAAAATTGGGTGAGAAGTTAGAAGAAGTTATTCAAAAAGTAGCCTAGAAAGATTTATTTACTATCTATTAAATAGTAGCGAGAAGAGGAAAATTATGTTGTTCACAGAAAATCTTCCTCAGTTATAGAAAAACAAAATGAAAAGCACAAAATGACAGGGTAGAAATAAACACATTGAAAAGTATTAACAATAACATAAATGGACTAAATTCTTAACTTTTAAGGACAAAGACTGTCAGATTAGATTTTTTAGTTAAGTACTCCTACAAAATAGAAATATGCAATTGTGGAAGATAAAATATAAAAAAGGTACAAGAGATAAATGCTAACCAAAAGAAGCTAATGCAGTTTTATAAGTAACAGAAAAAAGAAACAAGCATAAAAAGTTTACAAATGACAAAAAAGATCACCATATATTGATAAGTTCAATATCAGAAAGATACAGTTGTATGAGACTAGTGATATAGTCTCAAAACAGGTTAAAAAAATTACAAATAAGAATTTCAATTTTACAAAGCTACAATTTCCATAAAAATTGTTTATTACTGAATTCAAATTATAATTGACCACAGGTAAGAATTCCATGGACAGAGGTTACAATCCATGGAGTCACAAAGAACTGGAAATGGCTGAGAGACTAACACACACATGTTCACAAGTGAATAAAAGAATTAATATTCAATAATTAATAGATCAGGCAGACAGGAAAAAATCAGTAAGATCATGATTTTGATAAGTTTGATTAGCAAAATCAATCAATACATATATAAAATACTATATTCCACAAATAAAAATATACTTTTTCAAACACATGTAGGAAACATACTTGGGAAGCTTAGCCATAACCTAGGTAATAAATCTGTTTCAATAAATGTTCCACCATGTGACAAACAGCTATAACATTCACCTTATTGTCAAAATAGAGATACATACTATTTTCTTTTTATCATACATTCTCAGAAATGCAGAAAATGTTTGATAAAATTCAATAACAAAAAAAGATGATGAGAAAAGATGTCGTATTGGAATTTAGAAAAACATATGTATGTGTACTACATATTTAAAAATAAACAATAGTGGAAATTGGTCAATATTTAGCATTAAGTTTTAATGAAAACAATTCATACCAAACCTTTTGGTGTGCAGCTAATAGTGCACACAGTGAAGTGAAAGTCGATCAGTTGTGTCTGACTCTTTGCGACCCCATGAATTATAAAGTCCATAGAAATCTCCAGGCCAGAATACTGGGGTGGAAAGCCATTCCCTTCTCCAGCAGATCTTCCCAACCCAGGGATTGAGCCCAGGTCTCCTGCATTGCAGGCAGATCCTTTACTGGTTGAGCCATTAGGGAAACTCCAAAATACTGGAGTGGGTAAGAGTGCATAGTCTATCCCTTCCCCATCAGGTCTTCCTGACCGAGGAATCAAACCAGGGTCTCAGGTTTTGCAGGTGGCTTCTTGGCCAGCTGAGCTACACGGGTACCGGTGTGCACAGTGTGTTAGTCACTCAGTTGTGTCTGACTCTTTGCAACCCCATCGTTCCTCCGTCCATGGAATTCTCCAGGCAAGAGTCCTGGCATGGGTTGCCATTTCCTTCTCCAAGTGTGCATAGAGGGAATGTTAATTTAGATTTAAATGCTGCTACACTTAAAGGAAAGGCTGAGAATTATAGAATCAAACATCAAAATTAAGAAGCTAAAAAGAAGAGAGTTTCCTATTCCTGCTAAGAATAGGAAAAAACAAATGATAAAAGCATAAATGAATGGCAAGGAAAATAAAGATACAATGGGGCAGATCAGCACAGTTAACAGCTGAGTTTAAAAGAACAGATAAAATGATGGCAAGACCAAAAAATTAAAAAAAGAAAAGCAAGAAATATTAGGAAACAATTGCGTTCATACTTAGAGATGCAATGAAAATTTAAAAGACCATTGAAAATATCAGCCAATGAATATGGATAATTAGATACAATTGATAGATTTCTGGAAAAAATATAATTTATCAACCTTATACCAACAGAAATGGAAAATTAGAATTTTCTCATGACAATTAAAGAAATAGAATCAGGAGTTAAAATTCTTCTCAAAATGAAACACAGGTCTCATACAACTCTATGGCTGAGCTTTACCAAATAAAATTTAGATAGCTCTAATATTTTATAAAATTTCCCAGAGAATAGAAAAAGTAAGAACATAATGTTAGCACTAATTTGTTGTCAGCAAAGCTCTTAAAAGGTGAGTACAAGAAAGGAAGATTATAGAACCATCTTCATTATGAATACAAGTGCACAGTTATAAATAACAATAATTTTAATTTATATGATATTAGATGCCAAGCGCGATTCTCAGGATGTTGCATATATAAACTCTTTTAGTCATAAAACACCTTTGTGGATCAGTGCCTGCTCATTTGCTTCACTGCTGTTGAACTCTTTGCAACCCTATAGACTGTAGCCTGCCAGGCTCCTCCATCCATGGGATTCTCCAGGCAACAATACTGGTGTGGGTTGCATGCCATCCTGCAAGGGATCTTCCTGACCCAGAGACTGAGCCTGTGTCTCCTGTGTCTTCTACATTACGGGGGATTCTTTACTAGTGTGTGTGTGTGTGTGTGTGTGTGTGTGTTAGTTATTCAGTCATGTCTGACTCTCTGCGACCACATGGACTGGTCTGCCAGTAGCCTGCCAGGCTCCTCTGTCCATGGAATTCTCCAGGCAAGAATATGGAATGGTTTGCCTTTCCCTTCTCCAAGGATTTTCCTGACCCAGGGATTGAACCTGGGTCTCCCAGGCAGATTCTTTACCACTGTGGCTGCTGCTGCTGCCAAGTCGCTTCAGTCATGTCCGACTCTGTGCGACCCTATAGACGGCAGTCCACTGAGCCACTGGCAAAACCCAACGGAATCAGGTGCTCCTGGATTATGGATCAGATACTAATATTATTCCCAGTTTGGTAAAACTGGACAGCTACATGTAAAAGAATGAAATTAGAATGCTTCCTAACATCATGCACAAAGATAAACTCAAAATGGATTAATTATCTAAATGTCAGACCAGAAACTATTAAACTCTTAGAGGAAAACATAGGCAGAACCCTCTTTGACACAATCACACTGAGATCCTCTATGACCCGCCTCCTAGAGTAAGGGAAATAAAAGCAAAAATAAACAAATGGGACCTGGTTATACTTAAAAGCTTTTGCGCAGCAAAGGAAACTATAAACAAGGTTGAAAAGACATTCTCCCTCAGAATGGGAGAGAATGATAGCAAATGGAACAACTGACAAAGGATTAATCTCCAAAATATACAAGCAGCTCATGCAGGTCAATATCAGAAAAAACAAACATCCAATCACAAAATGGACAGAAGACCTAAACAGATATTTCTTCAAAGAAGACATACTGATGGCTAATAAACACAATTAGCCATCTAATTGTGATCTAATTATATCACAACTTAGATCACTATTAGATCACAATTAGATCACTAATTAGATCACAACTCACATCTAATTGTGAGTGATCTAATAATCGCTCTTTATTAGATAAATGTAAATCAAAACTACAATGAGGTATTACTCATACCAGTCAAAATGGCCATCATCAAAAAAATCTACAGACAAATAAATACTGGGGAGGGTGTGGAGAAAAGGGAATCCTCTTGCCTTATTGGTGGGAATGTAAATTGATATAGCCATTAGGGAGGACAGTATGGAGATTTGTTATAAAAACTAGGAATGAAACCTAGAGCTTGACATCTAATAACATATGATCCAACAATCCCACCACTGGACATATACCCTAAGTAAATCATAATTGAAAAAGACACATGTACCCCAATGTTCATTGCAGTACTATTTACAACAGCTAGGACCTGGAAGTAACCTAGATGTCCACAACAGATGAATGGATAAAGAAGTCATGGTACATATATACAATGGAATATTACTCAGCCATAAAAAGGAACACATTTGAATCAGTTCTAATATGAGGTGGATGAACCTAGAGCTTATTATACAAGTGAAGTAAGTCAGAAAGAGAAAAACAAAATCTGTTTATTAATGCATGTATATGGAATCTAGAAACATTATACTGATTAACTTATTTGCAGGGCAGTAATAGAGACACAGATTTAGAGAACAGACTTGTGGACACTGGAGGAAGGAAAGTATGGAATGAACCGAGAGAATAGCATGGAAACATATGCATCACCTTATGCAAAACAGTTAGCCAGTGGGAACTTGCTATAGGATGCAGGGAGCTCAAACCCAGTGCTCTGTGACAATCTAGAGAGATGGGATGGGGCAGGAGGGAGATTCAAGAGGGAGGGGACATATGTATACCTATGGCTGGTTCCAGTTCATTTATGGCAGAAACTAATGCAATATTGTAAAGCAATTATCCTCTAATTAAAAATAACTTCAAAAAAAAAAAAACAGGTACAGAAAATAACCTGTTCAAAGTCATACACTAAGTGTTTGACACCAGGAGTCAAATTCTGGTACTCTTACTCCAGATTCTATTAAAAAGACTGGCAGTAATAAGTGTTGGCAAGATGTAGAGGAATTGGCATGATTGTACTTTGCTGGAGGGAGTGAAAAATAATGTAATACTTTGGAAAACAATTTGACGATATCATATACACACATCCACCTGCCATATGACTCAACAATTTTACTGTAGGTAATTAGTTCAGAGAAATGAAGCATATATCCAGATTTATGAGCAAGAATGTTCAAAATAGCAGCTTTATTCATATTATCCCCAAGCTGAAAACAACCCAAACATCAAAATTAGGTGACTAAATCATCAAATTGCAGTATATTCACATAATAAAATATTTAGCAGTAAAAAGAACAAACTACTGATAAACACTAAAATATGAAGCAAAAAGATACAATATTATATATACATATATATATACTATACATACATAGCAATTTTATGAAATTCTAGAAAAGATAAGACTAAGATAATAGTGATTGAAATCAGAACACCCTCTAGGATATGAAAATTACCTGGAAAAACAGCAGAAGGGAATGTAGTAGTTGTCTAGTGCTACACACCAAGTTACCACAAAGTCTGTGGCTTAAACAACATCCATTTATTATCTCACAGTTTCTGGAAGTCAGATGTGTGGGCTTGGCACCATGGCCCTCTACTCTGGGTCACGGGAGGCTGAAGTCAAGATGTTAGCTGGAGCTGACATCTCATATGAGATCCCAAGCCCTTTTCTAAGTTCCTGGGATGTTCAGAGTTCAGTTCTTTGCACCCATGGAACTAAGGTTCCTGTGTCTCACCGACTTTCAGCCAGGAATCATCATTAATATCTAAGGGTCAGCCTCAGGTTCTAGCTTCATGACTCCCTCAAAAGGCAGTTCACAATATGACTAATTACCTTTTTATGGACCAGAACAAGAGTGTCTACTGCTGCTGCTTCTTTCTTTATGGTTATCTGACTAGGTAAAGCCATCTCAGGATAATCTCCCTTAGGATGGGAGCAAGCTGGTAAGGGACATTCATTAAAACTGTGAAATCTATTTGGCTATAGAAATATAACAATCAAGGGAGTGATATCCTAATATATTCATAAGACTCACTCTATCTCAGGGGGAGGGAATAGTAGAAGGTCTGTGTCCTAGAGAATGGAAAACGTGGGGGCGACCTTGGAATTGTGTCTACCATAGGGGTCTGTGTACATTTGTGAAAACATCTATATTATATTTAAGCTATGTTTCAATAACAACAACAGTGATAATAGCTTCCCTGATGGCTCAGACGGTAAAGTGTCTGCCTGCACTGCAGGAGACCTGGGTTCACTCCCTGGGTCAGCAAGATCCCCTGGAGAAGGAAATGGCAACCCACTCCAGTATTCTTGCCTCGGAAATCCCATAGATGGAGGAGCCTGGTAGGCTACAGTCCATGGGGTCCCAAAGAGTTGGACATAACTGAGCAACTTCACTTTCACTTTCTAACAATAATAATATTAGAAATGGTAATAACATAGAGCAGACATTGTATTTAATGATGAAGTTTTGAAAGTTTGCTACTTGATCTAGAAGAAAAAGATGCTTTCTGTTATCACTCCTACTTAACATGCACTCACGTGAACAGGCATCCAACTTGGACTCCTGCTTCATCCCCATGAGATTTAGGGACTAGTGTTACTGAGGAGAAAAGGAAGGTGACACAGACAAGCAAAATGTATGCTGCTTGCTGTGTCATGAGAAATAAATTATTTGCCTCTGATTCAGTTATTTGTTTTCTGCTAGCATCTAGTAAAGAGTCACAGGCTAACTTACTAGTTTTTAAGTGGGGTAGAATAAAATTATAGATCTAACAGGCATATACCAATTAGAAATGTAAACATGTGTTTATTAGGATGTATACCAAAAAGTTCATAACCATACTGTTACTAATAGCCAAAAACTACACATCAGTGTTAGAATAGAAAATTACGTGGTGGAACATCACTACAATGTAATACCAAATGGCAATGAAAACAAGCCAGCTAATGCTACATTTTTATGTTGATGGATCTCACAAATATAATGTGGATCTAAAGAAACTAGACACATATTATATGATTTTATTGAATTAAAGTTAAAAAAAAACAAGCAAATAAATGTATGATTTAGAGAGGGTAGTGGTACTTCTACAAAGGGAAAGTTTTGAGATGCATCTTGAATGAATTTTCTGGGGTTCTGATAATGTTCAATTTTTGTATCTATTTGTTAGTTAAATGTATGTGTTCTCAATTCCATAATTCATTGTTTTATGTACATGACTGTGAATTTTATGTATTTATGTTATTCTTAAGTTGAAATTTCATAAATAAGAAAGGTAACATTTATATTATCAATAAATACATGCAATATTTTAAAACTAGTACATAAAAAAGAGTAAGCTTCTTATAGAGAATATTATAATATATTATTAAAAGACAAGAGAATACCTAAATAGATCAAGAGATATGGCATTCATATATGTAGAAATATATAAATTCTACCAAAAGTTTCTATATATTAATTAAGCTTTCAAAAAAATTCCAACAAGATTATTTTACATATTCTGTATAAGACATTTCAAAAATATACATTGAAGGACAATAGGCCAATAATAACTAAGGCATTTTTGAACAAGGTAGAGTTGGGGGTGAGGCTTTCTTTATGAAATAAGAAGATTTCATAGAGTTCTATTAATTAAGACAGTTTGATATTAGTACACAGTTAGTCAACTGAGCAACAAAGCAAAATAAAAATCCAGGATGACATTCATGCACCTGTGGAAATTTAATTTGTAATAAAGTCAACATAAAGATCTTTCAATGAAAAGATGAATTGAATATCCATGTGGAAGATTTGGAATACTAAATAAATGGTAATAGAACATTAATTATGCCCATTGGAAAAATGAATTTTCTTTCTTATATTACACTATACAAAAATAAATTCTGAGAGCATGAAGCCCATTGTATAAAACCAACTTATATAAGTTCTTAAAATAGATAGAGAAGACTGTATTTTTATAATGATATAAGATTTCTTAAACAAAATGCAAAAGATACAAAAGAAACTCTAAAATACATTAATGTAAGTACTTTAGATCATAATAAGACACTATGTGAGAATAAAAATATAAGAATAAACTACGAAGGGAATTCCTTAGCAGTCCAGTGTTTAAGTCTCTGTGCTTCCAGTATAGACGGTGAGGGTTTGATCCCTGGTTGGGGAACTGAGATCCTGCATGCTGTGTGGCATGGCCAAAAATTCTATGACCCAACAGTCCCTCTACTGGGCATATACCCTGAGGAAGCCATAGTTGAAAAAGACACATGAATTTCAATGTTCACTTCAACACTATTTACAATATCTGGGACATGGAAGCAACCCATGTGCCCACTGACCAATGAATGGTACATATACACAATGGAATATTACTCAGCTATAAAAAGGAAGGCATTTGAGTCCGTTCTGATGAATGGATGTACCTAGAGCCTATTATACAGAGAGAAATAAGTCAGGAGTAGAAAAACAAATATTGTATACATATACACATATAGGTAGAATCTAAAAAGATGGTACTAATGAATCTACTTCAAGAGCAAACATTGAGAACAGACTCGTGGACACAGAGTGGGAAGGAGAGGGTGGTATGACTTGAAAGAGTAGCATGGAAACATATACATACACATTATCATATACACAGTGGATCGCTAGTGGGAATTTGCTGTATGATGCAGACACCTCATATCCAGTGCTCTGTGACAACCTAGGGAGTGGGATGGTGTGGGAGGTGGGAGGGAGATTCAGGAGGGAGGGGATATATATGCATACCTGTGGCTGATTCATGTTGATGTATAGCAGAAACCAATACAATATGATAAAGCAATTATCTTCCAATTAAAAGGAATTTTTTTTAAAAATTGAAAATTAAATAAAAAGAAAAGCTAGAAGATAGATAAACCTGTATAACTAAGAACAAATTGGCTATATATATATAGCCATATATATATATAAATTGGCTTTATATATATATATATATATATATATGTATGTATAATATAAAGTATTCCCATGAATCAATAAAAAGACAACATCCAGATAGGAAAAAAAATGAATAACAGATATTAAAAGACTGTTAAAAGACATTTTCCTTGAGGGCAGACCAGAATGGTCCAGAAGTTGCTCTGTCTCCTTAGTAACCAAGAATTCTACATAAAAAACCACAATAGTGTTTCTTAAAATTTTATCAAATTCTTTTGCAATATCAAACGTTAAAAAAGCCTGACATTGGTGAGGAGGAGGAGAAGAAACATTGACTCTAATATGCTATTTAATAAAAACATGATTTGGTGCCATTTCACAAAAATATGAGGCTCATTTTCTAAAATTAAACATGCACCTATTCTGTCACCAAGTGTCTATAAAAGCACATGTCAAGAAAGCGTGTATAAGAACCATATACTAGTTTGAAACTGCAAAAACAGGAAACAACCCGAAAGTGCATAAATAGTAGAATAAATAAATTTTGACATAACTATACCAGGCTAACAAAAGAGGATGAGATGGTTGGACGGCATGACCAACTCAATGGACAAGAGTTTGAGCAAACTCCAGGAGATGGTACAGAACAGGGAAGCCCAGCGTGGTGCAGTCCATGGGGTCACAAAGAGTTGGACATGATGGAGGGACTGAAAAATGAAACCAGGTAACAGCTGGTTATGAATATATTGAAAGGAACTGTTTCTTAATAGTTCATACTAGTTCATAAAACTATTAATAGTTCATAGTAGTTCATAAAAATATGAACTTTTTTGATTAAATTGAAAAAAACATTAATATATGCAATAATCATACAGAAATACATTGCTCTATATAATCTAGATAATATTAATTTATAGAAAATTCCACTGTAATCTCTTTAACAGATGCACACATAAAACAATGAGAATGATTAAACAAAGATATAACACATATATGCTAAATAAATTAATCAAATCAGTAGCTCAGTTGTGTCCAAATCTTTATGACCCCATGGAGTGCAGCATGCCAGGCTTCTCTGTCCATCACCAACTTTCAAACTCATGTCCATCAAGTCACTGATGCCATCCAACCATCTCATCTTCTGTTGTCCCCTTCCATTCCCGCCTTCAATCTTTCCCAGCATCAGAGTCTTTTCAAATGAGTCAGCTCTTCGCATCAGGTGGCCAAGGTATTGGAGCTTCAGCTTCAGCATCAGTCCTTCCAATGAATGTTCAGGACTGATCTCCTTTAGGATGGACTGGTTGGATCTCCTTGCAGTCCAAGAGACACTCAAGAGTCTTCTCCAGCAGCACAGTTCAAAAGCATCAATTCTTTGGTGCTCAGTTTTCTCTATAGTCCAACTCTCACATCCATACACGACTACTGAAAAAACCATAGCTTTGACTATACAGACCTTTTTTGGCAAAGTTATGTCTCTGCTTTTTAATATGCTGTCTAGGTTGGTCATAACTTTCCTTCCAAGGAGTAAGCGTCTTTTAATTTCATGGCTGCAGTCACCATCTGCAATGATTTTGGAGCCCCCCAAAATAAGGTCTCTCACTGTTTCCATTGTTTCCCCGTCTATTTGCCATGAAGAGATGGGACCAGACGCCATGATTTTAGTTTTCTGAATGTTGAGTTTTAAGCCAGGTTTTTCACTCTCTTTCACTTTCATCAAGAGGCTCTTTAGTTCTTCTTTGCTGTCTGCTATAAGGGTGGTGTCATCTGCATATCTGAAGTTATTGGTATTTCTCCCAGCAATCTTGATTCCAGCTTGTGCTTCATCCAGCCTGGCATTTTGCATGATGTACTCTGCGTATATGTTAAATAAGTGGGGTGACAATATACAGCCTTGATGTACTCCTTTCCTGATTTGGAACCAGTCTGTTGTTCCATGTCCAGCTCTAACTGCTGCTTCTTTACTTGCATACAGATTTCTCAAAAGGCAGGTCAGGTGGTCTGGTATTCACATCTCTTTCAGAATTTTCCAGAGTTTGTTGTGATCCACACAGTCAAAGGCTTTGGATGATCAATAAAACAGAAGTAGACGTTTTTCTGTAACTCTCTTGTTTTTTAGATGTTATCAAGGATGTTGGCAATTTGATCTGGTTCCTCTGCCTTTTCTAAATCCAGCTTGAACATCTGGAAGTTCACAGTTCACATACTGTTGAAGCCTGGCTTGGAGAATTTTGAGCATTACTTTGCTAACGTGTGAGATGAGTGCAAATTTGTGGTAGTCTGAGCATTCTTTGGAATTGCTTTCTTTGGGATTGGAATGAAAACTGACATTTTCCAGTCCTGTGGCCACTGCTGAGTTTTTCAAATTTGCTGACGTATTGAGTGCAGCACTTTCACAGCATCATCTTTTAGGATTTGAAATAGCTCAACTGGAATTCCATCACTTCCACTGCCTTTGTTCATAGTGATACTTCCTAAGGCCCACTTGACTTTGCATTCCAAATTTTATATAAACGTTACTGCAGTTCACTCCACCAGAAAAAAAATTCAACCCAAAATGTATTTGAGATAAACCCTGCTCTATCATGCACTACTGATGAGCCATATCTTTAATAATCTTAGAGGCCCTATTGTTCAATACGGAGGATCTGTGAATCATGCCTTTAACATTTTTAGAAAATCTTTTGTCTGTTGGAAAGTTTCTGTAAGGCATTGCCTTAAATCTTCATAATGTCTTAATGAAGGGGTTTAGAAGCTCTTCAAGGATCTGACCTTTTTGTGGAAGCCATATTTTAATTTGAGAATACTTTGTCATCTAATGACCCTGAGAATAAGACACTTTTATTTCTGAGACTAGCATATCCTGAATCATTTATATTTCCTTCAAATTTTCTCCAAAATCTAGCAGTTCCCTTTTAAGCTCATCTTTCTCCTCTTTAATTTCATAAGAAATAATGTGAGGAAGCCAGGCTGGACTTTGAACACTGGAAAATCCCCTGAGCTAGTATGTAATAGAATCCAGTGAGTGTGTTCCTACTTACACACTTCTGCATGTGACAGTTACCAAATTTCTGCCACTATACAAGGGTCCTTTTTCTTCTAGTTTTCAATATTTTACTTATTTTAAAATATCACCACCAGTATTGTGAAGCCCTTAAGACTTCCACTAACATTCTCCTTGTCCCCTGAGGTTTGCATTAGCATTCTCCTTGAATTTTCCTTTCTATTTTTAAAGATAAGTAAATTTTATTTTTTTAATATTTATTTATTTACTTGGCTGCCTGGGGTCTTGGTTGCAGCACTTGGCCCCTTTCTTGTGATTCATGCTCTCCTCTCTAGCTGTGGTGGACAGGCTTCGGAGTGCAGCAACTCCATAGTTGTGGCACGTAGCCTCACCTGCTGATACATGCAGGCTCAGTAATTGCCCTGCGTTAGCTTGGTTGCCCCACGGTATATGTGATCTTAGTTCCCCAGGCAGGGATTGAACCTGTGTCCCCTGCACTGGAAGCTGGATTCTAACCAATAGGCCACCAGGAAAGTTCCCAAGTCAGTAGATTTTAATGTAATGGAGTACAAAAGTTATCGGAATAGTTACCGATTCCATATTACAACTAACCTTTGAGAAACGACTACCTTTTGATCTTCTTGAACTTTTTAGGCTTCTCCAAACAGGCTTCTCAATGTGCTTCGAGCTTCTGATAACCGTCCAATTCTAAACTCAATGGTTTTGGGGGAGGAGGGGTCTTTGTTATTGCAGCATTTCACTTCCAGCACAAACACCTGCTGTGTATCACTGCATAACAAACCATCCCCAAGCTTAATGGCTTGAACCGTAATCATTTATCTTGTTCACAAATCTGCCACTTGGACAGGCTCAGTAAGGATATCACCTCTCATTATACCAACTGACAGGATGGCTTTGGTTTTCTCACAGAGTTGTGCTCAGTTCTGGAAACTGGCACAGTGTATTTTTTGTCAAGCATTCTTAGAATGTAAAGTAATAGGGATGGGACATGGAGAAAAGTCAAAGGAATTAGGGGCTATAATTATGTTCCTATCTATCTTCCTCTCATTTGTCAAACATTCACAAACCATTTTTGATTTTTGCTTTCTCCACCTCTTCATCACTTCCTTACTCTTTCATTCAATAATCTGGTTTCCATTAATCCTCAGTTACAATGAAAACCACTCTTTCCCTCGTCATCAGCAGTCCTCATGTCACCAAACCAAAAGGGCATCTTCAGCTTGTTCTTTCTTTCTTTGGCATCTCAGCAGCTACTGACATTGTTGAATTCTTTAATCAGTTCAGTCATTCAGTCATGTCCAACTCTTTGCCACCGCATGAATTGCAGCACACTAGGCCTCCCTGTCCATCACCAACTCCCGGAGTTTACTCAAACTCATGTCCATGGAGTTGGTGATGCCATCCAGCCATCTCATCCTCTGTCATCCCCTTCTCCTCCTGCCCCCAATCCCTCCCAGCATCAGGGTCTTTTCCAATGAGTCAACTCTTCGCATTACTTTGTTGGCAAAGTAATATGCTATCTAGATTGGTCATAACTTTCCCTCCAAGGAGTAAACGTCTTTTAATTTCATGGCTGCAATCACCATCTGCAGTGATTTTGGAGCCCCCAAAATAAAGTCTGACACTGTTTCCACTGTTTCCCCATCTATTTCCCATGAAGTGATGGGACCAGACGCCACGATCTTAGTTTTCTGAATGTTGAGCTTTAAGCCAACTTTTTCACTCTCCTCTTTCACTTTCATCAAGAGGCTTTTCAGTTCCTCTTCACTTTCTGCCATAAGGGTGGTGTCATCTGCATATCTGAGGTTATTGATATTTCTCCTGGCAATCTTGATTCCAGCTTGTGCTTCTTCTAGCCCAGCGTTTTTCATGATGTACTCTGCATAGAAGTTAAATAAGCAGGGTGACAATATACAGCCTTGATGTACTCCTTTTCCTATTTGGAAACTTCTCCCTAATATTTCTGTGACCCCCATTCTCTCTACATTCACTTCTAAATAAAGAATCATGCTCTTTTCCTCAATTTTGAGTCTGGTTCATGACTGAGTCTCATCAAAATCCTGTGAGGTATGCAGGGGCAGTAGTGACAATTTCAAGTAGAAAAAGATTTATTTCATTTAACTCTAAAACCTGACAAAACATTATTTCCAAGCCATCTTCTAAAAGACAGATTGATATTTAATAATTCCATTGTCTATTCCTGTCTTGTCACATTATTTTTGTTTGTGTGCTAGCTAGGTAGTCAAATTTAATGACAGTTTCTAAGTTGTCAGGAATGCATTTGACTAAATTCTCAAGTCTTTCGATTTTAAAATTGTTTCCTTTAAACAGTAGGGGTTGACAAATATAGGAATATTCCTGGAAGAGATTCCTTACCAGCAGGGCAGAGTCTCACACAATCCTCAAGGAGCTTCTGAGCTTCTGAGTGAGAAGTTTGAAAAGAATTGGTACTAATGATGAGTCTTAGTGATTCATTCATTCTGAAAGAGGATACAGAAGTTCTCCTTCTTTTTCACACTTGTTATATGTATCTTTCTTTGTGCACTAATCTGTTTCTCCCCATAATAAAGACTACATAAAGAAATAATAATGAATGCCATGGAAGAGAAAATAATACATATTATCCAAAGATGTAATAAGCCATAATTCTTATTAAGACAGAGTCTATGTTTTAGAAAGAAATGTTATGTTAAATGTAAAGTAAAAGTAGGCAAGATGATCATTTATTGGAAGGCTAACATATGATAATTTTCTAGAAATTTAAATTTTTACAAGAAACGTCATTTTGATCTTGGCTGATATATTTTCATTGACACTGCACCCATTAGCAATATTTATACTTTACAATTGGTTAACATATTTCTTATTTTACATCCTAGCCTAGTATTGGAATATAGTGAACAAATGGTTCAGATCCTTGCCCTGTAGAAACTCCTATGACAGTCTTTAGACACTCTTTAATTATGTAAATAATTAGCTATCTAAGTTTTCAACTTTGACATAGACTTTAAAATGCTTTTATTTTCAAGGTGGGAAATTATTTGTGAAATGTTCTAATTAATTAATGATCCATTTTGAGGTAACTTTCACATGATATATTTTTTTAAATTGTTCTTTTCTTTTGATATTTTTTTTTTTTGAAAATTTACTCTGTGGTAGCAAGTCTTGAGAGTATAAGATAAAAACAAATACTACATCAGTAACATTTTTCTATGTCACAAAACTTCTCTTACATGTTTAGTGACAAGAAATTCATCTACCTGAAATGTTTTCCAATTCAAATAAGTTTATATTAAAATAGCTTCAATGAATTATTAGCATTATTTCACCTACTTCATGAGCCAACAGTGAGGTCATTCTGTAGAGGGAAAAAGCCAAAATATTATCCTAGGTTCTTCAAAGAGACTAAAATAAAATTCTAAATATTAGCTAGCAGTCATGCTGACTTAAGGATTCATGGTTCAAAGCAGATAAGTTTTCTTGATTCTATTATTTATGGCCTAAGTAAACTGGAACCAACTCATCCTTTAAAAGTTTGTCCAAAATAATTTGGAAACATTCTATTCCAAACATAAGGGAAGTACTATAACTATAACTAGGTTATATTGTCTACAGAACCGATGCAGAAGTTATCTTTACAGTTTGTAACTTAAGAGAATCAGTCCCCATTTTGTCTAACATCTAATAATGGTATAACTCTGCCTTCTTCTTCTTCTTCTTCTTCTGTTGTGAAGAGATTTATTTTTTAGTTTTTAATTTAATATGTTGCAAATTGATTTCATTTAACATATATCTCAAGAAAATCATGAAAATAGTAACTCTTAAGCTAATCTGGAAGTGAATCTTTCCAAACCAAAATTCATTTTAGGGAATTCATCTAACAGTTACTATATTTGAATATTGACTCAAACCCTATCTCTTCCATATATATTTGTTTTTCTTTCAGATATCAGGTTCCTACATAACTCAGATTAGTCAGGTTGTTCCAGAAATTTAGACTGAGAACAGTCATCATCAAAGACAAAACAACAGAACAAAATAAAGACCTTGCATGGTAAGCTTGAAATGAACTAAAGAAATCTAGCTTTCATTTCAGTTTTTGTCTTCTAGAGACATCTATCTGCTTGATGACTTGGTGGTCCACCGCTGTGGGGAAAATGGAATTTCCTTTAAAAGAATAAAGAACTGGTGGAAGGAAAAACTTGCTTCCAAATAGACTTAAATGGTTATATTAATTCCATAACTCTTGTGAGAAATTAGCATCCAGATTGATTGAGGTTAATATCTGACAATTCAGTAATCACATTTGTGAGGATTTAAATATTTTAACTACAGTTAACTCTAAGAAAATGTACTAGATTTTTTTTTTTTTTGAGATTACAATTTAACCCTACTTCTTTCTTCTTCTCCCTATTTACAAGACCTGCAAGTTATAAACTATATCTCTCAGATTCTCTTGCTGCCAGGATTCTAGCTGCAATTTACATTCTGCTAAAGAAAGATGCTCAGCTCTGGGCAGAAGCGTGGGCCATGGGAACCAGGAGGTTTGCAGCAGCCCCCACACATTGCCTGCCCAAGGACTCCAGAAAACTGGGACATGTGGTTGAAATTTGCCACAGTTCCTGACCTGGGTGTCCCAAGTAACTCCCTTATTCAACTGAAAGTGAAAGTTGGTCAGTTATGTCTGATTCTTTGCGACCCCATGGACTGTAGCCCACCAGGCTATTCCGTCCATGAAATTCTCCAGGCAAGAATGCTGGAGTGGGTTGCCATTCCTTTCTCCAGGGGATCTTCCCAACCCAGGGATCTAACCTAGATCTCTTGCATTGCCAGTGGATTCTTGTACTGTCTGGGCCACCAGGGAAGTCCTGATTCAGTAGAAACCAGTGGCATTCTAGAGACACAGTTATGGCTTTCCTGTATCCTCACCCTAGTCTTCTCAATTTTTCATTTTTTTAAACTCATAAAGTTCTTTATATTAATTCCTTCTCTACTTCTAATATCTAAAATGTGCCTATTTTCCTGATGGAACTCTTGACTAGAAAATAGTCCTTATGACTTGGGTACATTATGATCTATCAACAATGACTTTTTAAAAAGATTTTTTTTTTTGATGTGATGTGGACCATTTTTAATGTCTTCATTCAAATTTTTTTTTTTTTTTTTTTTTTTTTTACAATATCACTTCTGTTTTATGTTCTTTGGTTTTTTTGGCTGTGACGCATGTGGGATCTTAGCTCTCTGACCAGAGATCAAACCTACACACTGCATGCTGAAGGGCAAAGCCTTAAATGAAGCATTTTATCAGAGGCCTAACTAGGAATATCAGAGTACTAATTACAAAGTAATAACTATTTAAAGGTATGTTTCTTCTTGCCTTCATAAAGATGAATCAAGACAACATTCTAATCACTTTAAAAAATTTTATTGATATAAAACACATAGCCTAAATTCACCAGTTTAACCTTTTTAAGGCATGCAGTGACTCTTAGTATATTCACAATGGCTTACAACCATCACCATTATCCAATTCCAGAATATTTTCATCACCACCCCCAAAAAGACCCACACATATTCCACTCCCCCATACCCCACTATCCCTTGGCAGTCTCTAATCTAATTTGTTTCTCTGTGGATTTGCCAATTCTGGACAGTTCCCATAAATGGAAGTATACCATATGTGGCCTTTCGTGACTGGCTTCTTTCCTTAGCATAATGTTTTCAAGATTCATCTATATTGGAACATGTATCAGAGCTTCATTCCTTTTATGGGTGAATCATATTCCATCGTATGGCTGTAACACATTCTGTTTATCCACTCATCATTTGATGGACATTTGGATTGTCTCCACATTTTGGCTACCCTAAATAATACTGCTGTGAATATTTGTGTACAAATTTTTACATGTACATATGTTTTTGGTTCTCTTGGGTATAGATCTGGGAGTGAAATTACTAGGTCATCTGGTAAATTTACACTTAACTCTTGGAGAAATTGTCAAACTGTTTTCCACTGTAGTTGCACCATTTTATAATCCCACCAGCAGTGTATGAGGGTTCCAATTTCTCCACATCCTCACCAATGCTTGCTATTTTCCTTTGTTAAAAATATGCAGCTATCATAGCAAGTGTTAAGTGGTATCTCATTATGGTTTTGATTTGCATTGCTCTAATAACTAACAATGCTAAGCATATTTTCATGTATTTATTGGCCATTTGTATATCATCTTTAGAGAAATGTTTATTCAAATACTTGACCCATTTTTCAGTTGGATTGTTTTTAATTGAATTATAAAAATTCTTTATATATGCCAAGTACTTTTTATATTCCAAGTTCTTAATTTCTTATCAGATGAATGATTTGCAAAGGTTTTCTCCCATTTTATCAGTTGTCTTTTCACCTTGTTGATAGTGTCCTCTGATGCATAAATTTTTTTTGTTTTGATTAAAGTCCAGTTAATCTATATTTACTTTTGTTTCTTGTTCTTTTGGTGTCATATTTACAAAGTCATTGCCTAATTCAAAGTCATGAAGATTTACACCTATGTTTATTTCTTGAAGTTTTATGGTTTTAGCTCTTGAATTTAGGTTAACTGTAATCCATTTTGAGTTACTAACTCCTTTTTATATAATGCTACTTACTTTTGCTGGTATAATTTTTGTTTTCTATTCTTATTTTCTTTATTGGTACAGATAATTGAGAATTAATTCTATTTTGAAGTCCTGCTGATTAAGGAAGTTTTCAAGAAAGCAGGTTCAATGCCAAAACAATTAAATTCAAGCACAATACCTTTAAGAACAAAAATGCAGTTTGAGTCATCTTGGGAAATAATATTGTAACTAGGATCTGAGTTACACTGCTGCCCACTATAAATTCTTAACCCAATTAAAAATACATTATAAATATTTTCCATATATGCTTACACTTTCCTGCACTTGTGTTCTCTACTCTAACCTTCTTCCTTATCTGCTCACCAAAATGTCTTGTTGGAATGCTTTTATTGTAGTTGCTTTAAAAATTATCTAAATTAAATTCATGTTAGAGCTGCTTAAAAGTAAAACACTTTCAATCACAACAACACTGTAAATGTTAAAATATGTTATCGCCTGTGGACACTAGATATGAAAACATAAGATTAGATACAATTGCAGAGCTTCCTGAGAAATGACATTATGAGAACTCCATGAATATTCTAGGTCAGGGATTATAACAGATTATTCAGGTTCCATGTGAACCTGAAAGTCTCTTGTCAAGATCCCTTTAAGAAGGAATTTTGTTTTAACAAATAATATTATGGAAGTCAGTTCTATATGAGATTGCTTTCCAATCTCAAATTCTAATAGGAATTAATGCTGTTTCATTGAATAACTAAAAATACTTATATTTCTCTTTTTAAATAAATAATCTTGTGTTAAACCAATTTTCAAAAATTCCCTATTTATTGATACAGCAATGAAAATTGGTTTAACAATGAGATTCCTTTTTGAAAATGTGTCTACATGTTAGAAAAGATAGACATTTCTCAAACCTTTGAAATCCATGCCCAATTTGTTAAATACAAAATCTGAAGTATTCGTGTAATGTTATTTGAAATTGAAAAATAAATATATTTGTTTTTCATTGATAATATATGATCATAATATTTGAAGCATTTTCTCAAGCTAGAGCCAGAGACCCAAGTGCCTCCCTCTTTACTCCTATGCCAGCTATAAGAATCTAGAATGTTGTACCCAGAAATGGTATCTTTCCCAGGATCCTGGGTTGAAAATTCAACAGCTCCATGTTTGTGTGTGTGTGTGTGTGTGTGTGTGTGTGTTCACATGCACGTGCATGTTAGTCACTCAGTCATGTCCAACTCTTTGCAACCCCATGGACAGTAGCCCACCAGACTCCGTTTTCCATGTGATTTCCCAAGCAAGAACCCTGGAGTGGGTTGCTGTTTCCTCCTGCAGAGGATCTTCCCTACCCAGGGATCAAACCAGGGTCTCCTGCCTGGCAGGCAGGTTCTTTACTGTCTAAGCCACCAGGGAAGCCCTCACTACTCCATACCACATAAAATATTTTCTCCCCATTTTTGTAAGTCCAAGAATTTCAACCTTGAATCAAACCTAAAAGATTCACCCATCAGTGTTCTATATATTTTTCCTTTTCCATTTTGGCTTATAGTAAGATACTGAATATGGTTCCCTGTGCTATACAGTAGGACTTGTTGTCAGTGCATCCTAGATATAATATTTTGCATCTGCTAACCCAAAATTTTCAATTCATAACTTCCCCATCCTCCTTGGCAACCACAAGTCTGTTCTTCATGCCTGTGAGTCAAGAACCTGCCTACAAATGCAGGAGATGTAGCAGATACAGGTTCTGTCCCTGGGTTGGGGAGGTTCCCTGGAGGAAGGCATAGCAATACACTCCATTACTCTTGCCTCGAGAATCCCATGGACAGAGGAGCCTGGCGGGGTACAGTCCATAGGGTCACAAAGAGTTGCACACCACTGAAGGGATTTAGCACACACAGCACTGTTTTGTAAATAAGCTCGTTTGTGTTCTCTTTTAGATTCCACATATAAGTGATATCATATGGTATTTGTCTTTCTCTGTCTGACTTACTTCATTTAGTATGATAATCTCCAAGTCCATCCATGTTGCGACATATGGCATTATTTCATTTTTTCTCACGGTTGAGTAGTATTCCATTGTGTATGTGTATATATACCACATCATCTTTATCCGTAGAAAGGCATATATTTAAAGGAGGCAGACCAAAATAGGCTCATAACTAAGCAGTGGTTACAGTCCTTGAAATGAGAAAAGAAGTTGTCTTCCTCCTCCTCCAAGCCTTGAGAAAAGACAGTGAAAGTGGTTGAATTTTCATAAAATATGTGTTGATGATGATGGCAGGTGGCGAGTAGTGGGAGTTTCCCTGGGATGGTCTCTAAGAGAGAATATTATCTTTGAGAAACTTAGGAGTTACTTAGAGATCTGTGTGGGTATCGAGGGTCAAAAATGGCGGATGAGTGGAGTACATCCAAGTGATTACCAGGAATAAGCTGAGAAGCCAGGTAATATTTTGGGGGGATGTCAACCAGAGTTTAGTGATATTTTCCCCCAGCAACTTTAGGACAATTAAATCAATGGCAGTTACAGTGGAGGGAAAGGGACAGACTTTAGATTTTGTTTTGAAGATGTTCAGTTCCCAGTGGTCACCAGCTCCTTCCACTGATTTTTCCATTTTATTTTTTTAACTTAATGAAACTAGCTTTATTGTACTAAACCTGAGATTGTTGAATAAATTCTGGAAATTCAAAGAGCCTCAATTCTTGATCTGCTTCAGCTTCCATGATTCGATACAAGTTATGACATTAAGCTCTTCACAGATAATATAATCAAGCCGCAAAGATTTGCCCAAAACCAATAGCTAGTGAAAGGTTGAATGGAAAGTACCAGGTGTCAGGAAGGAAATTTCCATTTGGAAAATATGCTGAACACTCTTCCAGGGATGATGGATGGCTTGGGGTTCATTTTGCAAGCGTGGTTTGGGAAGTTGGAGGTGCACCATGTTTACTGTGTGTAATACTTATATAATGCAAAGTGACTGGACACTGATCACCTAACACTGGTTTGCTCTTTAAAGATATACAATGTCTTTTTATTCTCATATTCAGTTAAAATAATATGTTGGACTTTTTCAAATCTAAGCATTTAAGACCTGGTTTGAAAATGTGTTATGTACCAAAGGATACACAGTAAATCTAGCTATCTGAGCTAAACACCTCTGGAAATTAGTCAACACGAAACCTGAAGCAAAAACAAAATAAGCCCTTCATGCTGCTTGTGGCACCACAGTAGAGCAGCTATTGAGCGTCCACAGTTCTGTTGTACAAGGTCTTTATTAGGTCACAACTAAATAGATATTAAAGATTTTAAAGAAAAAGCAAAATGGAATGAACTCAATGGGCTAATTCTACATAGTGGAAAAATTATTGTTAAAACTACTTTTAAAATTCAAGATATGATACATTTACATAAATTATTAAAATAATTTAGAAATCTCCTTGGAACAAGACGGCAATTTCAGGGCAGCTACTTCTAGCACTACATTAAATTTCATTCACTCCACACCGTGTGTAGTGGAGGTTGTTTTGTGCTAAGAGAACTGGCTTTGGTTTTAAGACACATCAGTTTCTTAAAGTAACATATGTAGAAGTAAACCCCTGCTGCTTTCAAGGCTTTTGCCTTTCCCCCCCAGGAGAGCTTTGAAGAAAGCCTAAGTAATGAACACATAGAATATACATGAACACATAGCATACAGAAATATGCTATGTATTTGTTCTACATTATTAAACCTCTCCATTATGCAAAGCACATATTTGATATTTTAGGGTTACAGTTTTATTCAATTAAACAAAAACTATTTAACATATAAAATATTCCAGACATTGGTATAGAGATGATTAATCATGGTCTTTGTTCATAGGAATCTGATTGCTTCTTTTGCCTGTACTAACTGAAAAGGAAGAAAGTAAAACTAATAATTGCAGATATGCATATGATAGTCAGCCCAATGTTATTTGCATAACATCTACAAATGACTAATTTACTGAGTAAGATTGTAAGCACCTCTCTGCTGGTGGTGGGAAGAGTAGTTTGTCTGCTATTATATTGGTACTGGTAGTATATTACAAATGCAATATCCAAAGCAATAGAAATGGAATTAGAGACATGAGGGCACATTCAGTTAATATTTAAGGATTATTATCAATAGGAGTTGATGTTGGGTTAGATGGGGACAGTGAAAAAGTAAACAGTCCCTGTTTTAAATTTCACTAGCATTTGGGGGCTTTATGATCAAAGGCTAATGGTCATTCAGAGGCTCATGGACTGCCTTAAAATATTATGATAACAGCTATAGATAGTCTCCCAAAAAAATGTATATGGACACAAAGAAACTTTGCATGTAACATCAGGAACATCATGGTTCTCCTGAAAACGATCTACAACCAAAACAGGCATCATGCCTTAGTCATAAAGACTGCATGATTGTTGGGTCACAATGTAGTTTTTGGTTTCTCTGTTGTCTCAGATGGTAAAGAATCAGCCTGGAATGTAGGAGACCCAGGTTCGATCCCTGGGTTGGGAAGACTCCCTGGAAAAAGGAATGGCTATCCACTCCAGTATTCTTGCCTGGAGAATTCCATGGACAGAGGAGGCTGGCAGGCTGAGAGTCCATGGGGTCACAAGGAGTCAGACATGACTGAATGACTAGGCACACAAACAATAGTTTTATTCCTAGCTTTTCAAGGAATCTCCATACTCTTCTCCATAGTGGCTATATCAATTTACATTCCTACCAACAGTACAAGAGAATTCCCTTTTCTACACACTCTCTCCAGCACTTATTTGTAGGTTTTTTGACAGTGGCCATTCTGACTGGCGTGAGGTAATACCTCATTGTAGTTTTGATTTGCATTTCTCTAATAATGAGCAATTTTGAGCATACTGGGCATATAACTCAAATAAACCATAATTTAAAATGATCATGTACCCCAGTGTTCATTACAGCACTATTTACAATAGCTAGGACATGGAAGTAACCTAGATAGCCATTGACAGATGCATGGGTGAAGAAGTTGTGGTATGCATATACAATGGAATATTACTCAGCCATAAAAAGAACACATTTAAGTCAGTTCTAATGAGGTAGATGAAACTAGAGTCTGTTATACAGAGTGAAGTAAGTCAGAAAGAGAAAAATAAATACTGTATGTTAACACACATATATGGAATCTAGAAAGATGTTACTGATAAACCTATTTGCCAGGTGGCAGTGGAGACACAGACATAGAGAAGAGACTCATGGACACAGTGGGAAAAGGAGAGGGTGGGAGGAATGGGAAGAGTATCATGGAAACATACATGACCATATACAAAATAGATAGCCAGTGGGGACATGCTGTGTGGGTCAGGGAGCTCAGACTCGGCGCTCTGTGACCAACTAGAGTGGGATGAGGTGGGAGGAGGGATGGAGCTTCAAGAGGGAGTGGACACATGTATACCTATGGCTGATTCCAGTTCATTTATGGCAAAAATTAATGCAATATTATAAAGCAATTATCCTCCAATTAAACATAAATAAACTTGGAAACAAAGACTGCAGGATGATTACAAATGTGATTTGTGCCCTGAAGGAAATGTAAGGAGTGCTATGAAGATATTGTCAGTCTAGACACTGACAGGGAAGTAGGGAGGTGGCAGTGTCGGGAAAGGTTAGTCTAGGGAAGCGAATATAATACACATGAATGAAAGAATAGTAATGATAAATGAATCAGTTGGGTTTTAAGCCCCTAAGGCTTATCTTTTATAGATATAAAATATATATTTATGTACATATATAATAGCTTTATTGATAAAGAATTTATATACCATGCTGCTGATGATGCTAAGGTGCATCAGTTGCGTCTGACTCTGTGCAACCCCATAGAAGGCTGCCCACCAGGCTCCTCTGTCCACAGAATTCTCCAGGCAAGAATACCGGAGTGGGTTGCCATTTCCTTCTCCATTATATACCATACAATTCACCTATTTAAAGTGTGTGATTTAAGGGCTTTTAATGTATTCATGGAGTTGGACAACCTTCACCACAATCAATTTTCGAACATTTTTGACACTCCCAAAAGAAATACATCCCTATTAGCAGTCACTCCACATTTCCCTGGAACTTGTTTATGCCACCCCCACCAGCAACATGCAGGCACTAGCTGCTTTCTAAACTTGTAGAATTCTGGACATAATATAATTGGAACCATACAACATTGATCTTCAGTGAGTGACTTCTTTCTTGATAGAGTGTTTCCAAGATTCATCCATGCTGGGACAGGTTCAATACTTCATTCCTTTTTATAGCTGAATAGTATCCAGTTGTATGGATATACTGTACTTTATGTGTCTATAAGTTGATGAACATTGAGTTATTCCCACTTTTTGGCTATTTAAATAATGCTGCAATGAACATTTGTGTGAAAATATGTTCCCTTCTCTCTAAAATATATTGGGAGTATCCCTGGTGGTTTAGATGGCAAAGAACCCACCTGCAATGCAGGAGCCAAGGGTTCAATCCCTGGGCCGGGAAAATCCCCTGGAGAAGGGAATGGCTACCCACTCCAGTATTCTTGCCTGGAGAATTCCATGGAAAGAGGGGCCTGGCAGGCTACAGTTCATGGGGTAGCAAAGAGTCAGACAAGACTGAGGAACACTTAACTTAGAACTGACATGTGGCAACTCTATTTTTAACCTTTTGATGAATTGCCAAACTGTTTTCCTTAGCTTTATTTTAAATTGTATTACATTTGTCTTATTACTCCATCTCTGGCTTTGGCTGCTAAATGTCCTGGAAAAATTCCATTTGGGTTGATTTATTTGTTAATGGAATCAGGTTTTACAAAGGAAGCTTGATATTTTATGGTACCTGGATTTTTAACACTTACGGCATGGCAACCCACTCCAGTATCATTGCCTGGAAAATTCCGTGGACAGAGGCGCCTGGTGGGCTACAATCAATGGGGTCACAAAGAGTCGGACATGACGAGTGGCTAACACTTTCACTTACACAAAACTCTAAATTAGGAAACAGAAAACCTGGATTCCAAAGCTGAGCTTTAACATTAACTCATTGTGACCTGGATATGACTATTAACCCAAAAGAAAGAAGGAACTTTCTCTTAAAACACATTATCTAGCGTAATATGTAATGGCTATCTGCAGTGCATGCTAAGTCACTTCAGTTAAGTCGGACTTTGTGCGACCCTGTGGACCATAGCGTGCCAGGCTCCTCTGTCCATGGGATTCTCCAGGCAAGAATACTGGAGTGGGTTGCCATGCCCTCCTGCAGGGGATCTTCCCAATCTAGGGATCAAACCAGCATCTCTTATGCCTCCTATACTGGCAGACGAGTTCTTTACCACTCCCTCCGCCTGGGGAAGCCTGTGTAATGGCTGCTGCTGCTGCTAGTGAAGTATATTAGACAGCAAAATTATACCAGGTTCAGATAAAAATGACCAGAGAAACAAGGAAATAAGAACTTTTAGGTAAATTCAGATTACTTAAGGGAAAGATCTGATTAGGATGTTTGTCATATGGCTTTATAATTGAAAGATGCAAATAATTTCAAGTGATAATCTCATCTTTAAACTCCCCTTTCCTTTATTTTCTTTGGCCCAAGCGTTAGTTTCAGCTTTTTTTGTTGCTGTTTCTTAGCTAAGAGTCAAGCAGAATATGGAGAGAAGTAGAGCCTGAATGATCAGTTAACTAACCAGCCTCAATGCTGATGTTCAGAATTTCATTGTGGAACCACACATTCAACAGCTCTGAGATTCCTGGGAAGTCAGATTATGCTGAATTCCTGGAGCTTAAAAGGTATAACAGCTGGTTTATAGCTGCCATTATCAGCTTTTTTTTTTTTCTCAGTTGTTTCTTTTTTTTTCAGTTATGGATAGGCTGAATCTCCAGACTTTTATTTTATAAAGGAGACAGACTTGCTAGATATGAAAAAAGATATTCCGCTAAATTCTATTTTTTTTTAGCTCTTCCTCCCTTGGAAAAGAGAGTGATACTATTCAGTTTGTACTCACCATGCATGTATTGACAGCCTATTGCATACAGAACATTCATCTGGCTAAGATGGAGGATACAAAGATAGATAAAACCCACAATGTTCCAAATGTTTATTGTGTAAAGTGCATAGTTCAGTTCAGTTGCTCAGTCGTGTTCGACTCTTTTTGACCCTATGAACCGCAGCACGCCAGGCCTCCCTGTCCATCACCAACTCCTGGAGTCCACCCAAACCCATGTCCATTGTACATAGAAAGCTGTTAAATATGTTGGAAATGTTTAAAGGTCATTAGATCTCCAAATAAAGATGCCGAGGAAATCCAGAGGAGGGAGAAATGACCCGAGTCAGAAGAATTAGATAAAGCTTTGGAGAGAGAGTTTGGTTCCTTTTGCACTGAGCCTGGACGATGAGGGACCTTATTCCAGAAGGCAGAGGACACAAAGGCAGTCTAGAGAGAGGACACTTCAGGACAAAGGAATGGAATGAGAAAGTACACCAAGCCTGTTTGGGGAAGAATAGTTTTATCCAAAAACATTAGAGAAAAGCCTTAGATGGGATTTTTTTTTCTTTTGTAAATTCCCTAGGTATTTCAAATAACATCTGTGTTGGACAGCCTTCTAAGAACCTTCATAATCTTTTTCTGTATGATTTTTGGGAGACCTCTTTCTCCTCACTTATCATCCCCCTGGAGGAAAACAGAGCCCTCAGAGATTCAGAGAGTTATATTTAGACTTGCCATATGACTTTATGTAGAGAGAAGAGTGTTTCTGTCCAAGGACAATGCCCACATATTTATCTGTAATAAGTGAACTAATAAGTGAATGGAGAGGAGACCAACAGACCCTTGTTTATGGTGTGAGGGGAGTTTAGGGAAAAGATTTTAGAAATGGGTTATAAAATGTTCTAGATTCTTACACTGTGAAATCTCTTCAAGAACACTCCTCAGTACTCTGTAATATCTTATATGGGAAAAGACTCTGAAAAAGAATGTTTACATATAACTGATTACTTTGCTGTAGACTTGCAACTAACACACGATTATAAATCAACTATGTGTGCTTGTGTGTATGTGTGTTCAGTCATGTCCAACTCTGTGACCCCATGGACTGTAGCCCGCAAGGCTCCTTGCTCCATGGAATTCTTCAGTAAGAATATGGGAGTGGGTTGCCATTCTCTTCTCCAGGGGATATTTCTGACCCAGGGATCAAACCTGTGTCTCCTGCCTTGAAGGCAGATTCTCTACCATCTGAACTATACTCCATTATAAAATAAAAACTAAAAACTGCTTTTGGGTGTTTGTTGCTCAGTTAGACTACTTCCTGTAGAGGCTGTGGATTCAGTGGAAGCTTGAAGCATGTTGAGTCTAGGATAGAGAACAACAACAACAAAATATCTCTAACTGCCAAATAGTTGCCAATGAAATAATTTAGCTCTAAAGGTGTCAGTGTCAACATATAAGATTAAGGGTTGATATTTTGTCTGTTTATCATTTGCTTGGCATTGCCATTTATCTATTCAGAAAAATCAATGAAAGTTCAACTTCTGAATTTTTAATTTATAGTACAAGATACAGAAAATATATTTTTGTCAGTGAATAAGATCTAGAATATAATATGTGTCAGGACACTTTCTATAGTCTGCAAAGGATGTAGTCTATAAAAAGAAGCTAAATAAAATAAAGAATTAGGATTATTTGGTCAATTTAACCAATAAGGTGTTTTTGTCTAAATAATTTGGACTCTAAAATCAGGATGGGCTTGAATAAATTAGTCAAATATATCATTAAATATTAAACCTTTGCCTATGTGCATTGTATAATCTGAAACTGTCATTTATAGCTTTCAATGCAATATGAATTAAGCAACAGTAACAAAAAGTGGTTTTTAGAACCATTTCTGATTAAAATGAGACATAGACTTAGTTGATAAGACAGCAAAGAGTTAGCTTTGAAAGAACTAACCTAAAAGACAAAACAAGAAGGAAAATACTTTTTTTTTTTTTTTTTTTTTTGGTGTTGCATTTTCTTTTTTTTTTTTTTTTTTTTTAAAATTTTTTTATTAGTGGAGGGCTAAATTACTCACACATTTCAGTGGGTTTTGTCATACATTGATATGAATCAGCCATGGATTTACACGTCTTCCCCATCCCAATCCCTGCTCCCACCTCCCTCTCCACCCGATTCCTCTGGGTCTCCCAGTGCACCAGGCCGGAGCACTTGTCTCATGCATCCCACCTGGGCTGGTGATCTGTTTCACCATAGATAGTATACATGCTGTTCTTTTGAAACATCCCCCCCTCACCTTCTCCCACAGAGTTCAAAAGTCTGTTCTGTATTTCTGTGTCTCTTTTTCTGTTTTGCATATAGGGTTATCATTACCATCTTTCTAAATTCCATATATATGTGTTAGTATGCTGTAATGTTCTTTATCTTCTGGCTTACTTCACTCTGTATAATGGGCTCCAGTTTCATCCATCTCATTAGAACTGATTCAAATGAATTCTTTTTAA